>NC_084795.1:92136410-92433910 GCF_963169125.1 Humulus lupulus
CGCAGCCACATCCGCTGGACATGCGTTTGGGGCAGGAATGAACACCCCATATTTTGAAAATCGATCCACCACCACTAAAATGGACTTGAACCCTTTAACATCTGGAAATCCCACAATGAAATCCATACTGATTGACTGCCACGGCTTCTCAGGTATTGGTAGGGGTTGCAACAACCCTGCTTTCTGTCTCCGTTCAGTCTTATCCTGCTGGCACACAAGACACGTCTTCACATAGATCTCAACATCTTGTTCCATCTTCGGCCACACGTAGGACTTAGATAGTAATGCCATCATTCTAGCCACCCCCGGATGACCAGCCCACTGAGGGTCGTGGGTTTCTTTGAGTAGTTCTTTCCGCAAACCACCACTACTTGGTACGAATAATCTGCCACCCTTGGCATAGAGAAGACCATCTTCTTCCCAGTACCTCATCAATTCTCCCTCTTTAGCTCACTCAAAAGCTTCTTGTAAACGGGATCGAGCAGTGACTGCTCCCTCACCCGGTCGAGAAAGGTTGTGCTCACCTGAGACAATGCACCAACAAAAGCCTGTACTTCCTTGTGGCTCAAAGCATCAGCCACCTGATTCTGTTTCCCTGGTCTATGCACCCACACAAAATCAAACTCTGCTAAATACTCTTGCCAACGAGCTTGCTTTGGAGTCAACTTTTTCTGAGATTTGAAGTAAGTGTTGGCAACATTATCCGTCACCACAATAAACTTTGTGCCCAGTAAGTAATGCATCCAAACGTCCAAACAATGCACCACTGCCGCCATTTCCTTCTCATGGGCCGAATATCTCTGATCAGCATCTTTTAACTTTCGACTCTCAAAAGCTATCGGATGTCCCTCTTGCACAAGAACTCCCCCTAGCGCACAGTCAGATGCATTTGTCTGTACTTCGAATGGTAAGTCAAAGTCTGACAATTTCAAGATTGGTTCTGAAGATACTACCACCTTGAGCTTCTCAAAGGCCTTATCACAGTCTTCAGTCCAACACCACTTCTGGTCTTTCTTGAGGAGATCCATCAGTGCACTCACTTTCCTTGAGTATCCCCTAATGAATTTCCGATAGTAATTAGCCAATCCTAGAAACGAACGCAACTCCGGCACTTTCTTTGGAATAGGCCAATCCATAATGGCTTTTACTTTGCCCTCATCCATTCTGAGTTTCCCTTGGCCAACCCAGTGGCCCAAGAATTTCACTTCTTGCTTGCAAAACTCGCATTTCTCCTTCTTAATGTACAGTTTTTCTTCTCGCAACTTTGTCAACACCTTCCTCAGATGCTGCAAATGTTCTTCTAACGAATTACTATAGATCACAATGTCATCGAGATACACGACAACAAACCGGTCCAAAAACTCATACAACACATCATTCATTAGATTACAGAATGTTGCAGGAGCGTAAGTTAAACCGAAAGGCATCACTAAAAATTCAAATGAACCATACCTCGTAACACAGGTAGTCTTTGATTCATCCCCCACTGCAATTCGAACCTGCCACTACCCTGACCAGAGATCTAGTTTGGTGAAGTATGATGCTTTCGTCAACCTATCAAACAAATTCGCAGCGTTTGGAACTGGGTATTTGTTTTTTACCGTGACTTTGTTCAATGCCCGGTAATCAACGCACATCCTCAATGACCCGTCTGCTTTCTTCTGAAACAATACTGGCGCACCATAAGGAGCCTTGGATGGCTGTATAAATCCACTATCAACCATCTCCTTCAACTGTCTCCTGAGTTCTTCCAACTCTGAAGGTCCCATCTTGTACGGTGCTTTGGCCGGTGGAACCGCCCCTGGTTCCAACTTAATTCTTTGATCAATCGCCCTCCTCAGAGGTAGTTCTTTAGGCAACTCGCCAGGCATTGTGTCGGCAAATTCTCTCAGCAACGCCGCAATCTCATCGGGTACCTCGACCCACTGGTCTGGCTTCACTTCTATCAGGGCGGCCACATAAGCTTGATTCCCCCCCTTCTTTCTCATGGAGTTTCCGAACTGCGTAGCTGTTTCCAACACAATGTCTTTCCCTCGATCTTGGACCGAGGAGATTGCTTCAACAAAACAAGGACACTCCTCGTCATAGATCATTACACCCTTAAGGTGTGGTGCAACCATTGCCCTTGCTGCACCCAAAAATTCTATTCCAAGAATCATCTCGAAATCATCCAACGGAACCACCATGAGGTTGCACTGAGACTCCCAAGCCCCAACCTTCAATATCACTGTAGCGGATCCTTGAATCGGTTTCGCCTCTGAATTCACTGCTTTCAATCTAGTCGAACTTTGAACAACATCCAGGCCAAGTATTTCTGCTTCCCTCGAGGACACAAAATTATTCGTGGCCCCCGAGTCCACCATAGCTTTCACTTCTTTTCCATTAACGAACACCTTCACGTACATCAAGCCTTTGAACTGACTTGTTTTCCCCGTAGTGATTGCATTCAGAAGTTGCATGGGGTTCATCCTAGAAGGAGCTTCTTGATCACTGCCATTCTGAGCTTCCTGTGTGATCATAGCATTCAGCTTCTCCCTCTTCGGACACTCCCTTGCCATATGAGGACCGTTGCATATAAAACACCCAACACCTCTCTTGTTGGGAAGATCCGGTCTGGTTGTTCCCTCCAGAACCCTCTTTCTTCTTGCCATCGTCTTTCTGCCCACCCTTGGACGAAGATGGTTTACCGCTGTTCATTTCCCCCCCATTCGACTTCCTTGAAGCTTCTCCTTGTGAATTCGGAGTATTACTGTACTTGTAATCAACAAGTTTCTCGGCAGCCACTATTGCGGATGGTAGATCAACTACCGCCTGTCTCCTCAACTCAGCCTGCGCCCAAGGCTGTAGTCCCGACAGGAAATTGAACATCTTGTCCTCCACGGACATGTTCCTTATGTCCAGTAACAAAGAACTCAACTCTTTCACATAATCTCGAACCGTACCTGTGTGTCTCAACTTCTTCAGCGACTCCCGAGCAACCCATGCAGTGTTGCATGGAAGGAATTGGTCTGTTAATTCCTTCTTCAGAACATCCCACGTTTCGATCTTAGGCCTACCAGCCCGTGCATCCCCCTCCATACGGGTTCGCCACCATAACTTGGCATCCCCCTGAAGATACATGCTAGTAATCGTCACCTTTTCCGAATCTGGGATCCTTGCAGCCTTGAAGTACTATTCAACGTCCCAAAGGAAGTTCTCCAACTCCTTTGAGTTCCGACTGCCATTAAAAGCTTTTGGTTCAGGCACCTTGATCATGGAGGACTGAGACGCAGAAGGCTCAGTCATCGTGGCTGAATTCGCTATGGCCCTCTTCAACAATGTCACATCCGCATCAAGAGCAATGAATCGCTCTTTCACCGACTTTGACAGGTCCATAACACTAGTCATCACTTCTTTCATCTTCTCGCCAAATTCCTTTTCCAAGTCGATCATGGCCCTTCCACAAACAGTAACTTGGCCCGATGCATCCTTCATCACATCACGAGCCAACTTATCAAGCGCATCAAGTTGTTCAGAATGTTATTCATACAGCAAGAACAAACTCATGGGTTCTTCATAAGTAGGAGTCCCTAGCAACTCCTCGAGTCTCTCGACCCGAGTCGACAATTCAGCATTCGTCACCATGACTATTGCTTCAAAAAAAAAAACTATGGAAAAAGTGAGGTGATGGGGGATTGAACCCCTTACCTCTTGAAGGAAGGGTTCTCTAAACCACTAAGCCAAGGAAGTAAGGTGGAAATATTAAGCCACGCATGAGGGCCTACTTATAAGAACTAAGGTGAATAGTCTACAAGAGCACCTAAAGGTACTCTCCTAAACTGGGGGGAAGTGTTGATGCTCAAAATCTCACCAAGGGAAAATATGAGATCAATGCCATGAAGCCCCCATTTACACGACATAGAAGCCATGGCCTCGCTCGGCCACGCTCCGACACCAGGTGGCCTCGCTCGGCCATGCATGCATGCACCAGGTGGCCTTGCTCGGCCACTCCCGCATGCACCAGGTGGCCTCGATCGGCCACACTCGGACACACCAGGTGGCCTCACTCGGCCACGCCCGCACGCACCAGGTGGCCTCGCTCGGCCACGCCCGCACGCCTGGTGGCCTCGCAAATATGGGCACGCGTCATCTAGGCCTGAATGGCCTCGCCCATGCCCACGGAGTGGCCTTGCCATCTAGACCCCGTGGGCCATGCCCACGGAGTAGCCTCGCCATCTAGGCCCCGTGGTGGCCTCGCCCATGCCCACGGAGTGGCCTTGCCATCTAGGCCCTGCCATGGCCTCGCCATCTAGGCCTCGTGGTGGCCTCGCCCATGCCCACGGAGTGGCCTCGCCATCTAGGCCCCGTGGTGGCCTCGCCCATGCCCACGGAGTCGCCTCGCCATCTAGGCCCCGTGATGTCCTCGCCCATGGCTCCAGAATGGCCTCGCCATTTAGGCCCGAATGATGGCCTCGCCCATGGCCTCATGGAGGTCACATCCGCAGCACACTCGACCTCGTGAACAGCCAAGAGAGCCACGCCATCAATAAGCCTTCCAAGGAGGCCTCGCGAAGGAATGAGAGCTACATCACCTAGTGGCCACGTGAGTAGAGCCATGCACCAAGGGTCCCATTCCTTACACCTTGAGACCCCTATGCTTAGAGGCTCCAGTACGAGTCGAATGGGACATACTTGTACGACCTAGTACTGAGTACGAACACCGGTATCAGTGGGACTGCTGGGATAAGAGTTATGGCCCGTACGCCTACGGCCAAGGGTCAGAGTCGACACCACTACCACTTGCGCCACTATGCGTGCCACCACTCATCAAACATGGGTACAGACAAGTATTGGAGACATCCTCCTGACACCTGCTCCTGTACTGGAGGTACGACCACAACCTCTGAAGCCACTCCCCTGACATAGTACTTATATACCACTTGGTCTCCTGGACCACCATGTACCTAAGGCCATTAGAGCCTACTATAAAATGAACTTGAACACCACCTGAAAGGGGGTTGGAAATTTTACTGTAGCAAAGGCTTGAGTGTGAATGAAAGACTGAATTCTCCATTATTGTTCTATCATTGTTCTTGAGTGATTGTTTAAGTTTCTATAGATTTTCCATTAGAGACCTTGACTTGATAATTTTTCCAACTCAACTTAGTTGACGAGTTCTCACCGTCAACAAATAGTTATAAGATAATTCTAGATATTTTAGATATTTGAAATTTGGTTAGAAGATATTTTGATATTTTAAAATTGGTTAAAATATTTTAAAATAAAATATCTTGTCGTTCCTAATAACTTAGTAGCCTAGGTTAAATTAATTATTTGAATTTTGTTTGATAAATTCTATTTTAATTAATTTGATATTTTGCAACTTGTTTAATTAATTATATGTAATTTTGTCTAATGAATTATTTGTTAATTAATGATGGTATTTTACAAAATAGTATATTGTTGTGGTATATTTGCATAATTTAATAATACATGTTTATAGAGTAACATGTTAGGCCCATCCAATTATTAACATATCAAACATCATTATTAAATTATTTTTTGCATTTAGGCTTTAAATATAAGTATAATGATGGCCCAAATTTTCTATTTGAAAAATGTGAGAAAAGTCAAATAAAACTTTCATAAAATGTTAGGTTTCATTTGGGCCTAATTGAACTTGTAAAATTTAAATTACTCTCTTGTGGGTGGTTCCACTTGTGAATGCTCATTTGCTTTGTATTACTAGATTGGGCCTAATCAATTGAATAATAATTAATAAAACAAATGTTCAAAATCCTCTCTTTTTGGGCATTGTGTGGAAGTTAGGGGGCCTTGGTAGTGGATCCGACATACTGAACTTAGCTCTCATTCATGCAAGCTTCAATTGTTAAGGCTCATTTACCTAAGTTGGACTTATTTGTATTAGGTTATATTTTTTAGTTGGACCTAATAATTGATTAGAAATAGATTAATTCTATTTTTTGAATTAATTTTCAATGGTAATAATATAAATAATGGAAAAATTATAAACTATGGCTTATTAATTATTTTATTAATTTGGCCAACCTAAGTTGGTTTATTGATTATTTAAATAATTTGGCAAACCTAAGTTGGTTTATTCATTATTTTAATCATTTGGCAAACTTAAGTTGATATTTTTCAAAAAGAATAAAATACTAAAATATTTAATAATGAGTTTTAAAATTTTGAATTCGATCTTCACCGTTGATTTAACAAGGAGTTCAGTGGGGCGTCATGGCGCTTTGATTTCGTCTCCCTACGGAAGGTGTTCATTGGACTTAACATGGTTAAATTTCTTAGGATAGATGGTTATAGATGGACCTTCTATAGACTCATCCCTACGGTGACTATAAGAATTAAGTTTATAATAATCGAAATCGTGTGTCAAACTCATAAAGTAAGAAATAATTGTGACTCTCGCTTACCATGACACATGATTTTTCGTTACTTTGATCAGATGGAATAGATAGTTAATAAAATTCTATGATGTTTTATTAATTGAGATGTTTCTCTATTTAACTAAGTGAGTATTTGTAACTCTCACCTACTGGGACACATGGGTTCATGGCTAGTTAAAGTACCTAAGAAATAGAATACAAGTGTTTTAGTATTTTGCTTATCTCAAAACATTTTGTATGTTATGCTATTTCTAAAAATTTAATGAATAAATGTTTGTCAAGCAATGTGTTGATTTATACTTAGTTGATAATCGTAGCTCTAGGCTTTCCACCTCCTACTCTCTCTGCTGACTGTGTTTTTAGCCAACGACGTGAGAACGTCAAAAATGATAAACCTTCAAGAGAATTTAAACGACACAGACAGTTTTATAAGGAAAAGTAAATAACACACAAGATTTTTATAGTGGTTCAGCCCCGATCAGTCGGTAATAGCCTAATCCACTTAGAGTTGTGATTATAGATCTGTACTCAAGATCAGATGGACTGAGCCAACTGAGTTTCTTCAGTACAGATTGCAAAAATACAAGAATCCTCTCAAATACCAGCACTTTCTCTCTCTAGAATACTCAGACCCAAATTTTCTCTCTCTAGAATACTCAGACCCAAATTTCCCAAAAGTATAGAAAGAAGGAGAAGCCCCCTTCTAATCCCATCAGCCCTCTATTTATAGGCTTAGGGTCATACATACGGTATCCCCTAGAATCGGGATATTTTATTATATTTATTACATTTAAATTACAAAAAACATTCAAAATGTAACAAAACCCCCCATTTGTGGGAAGAATGAGAGATTCCCGCGTATCTTGTTGAAGCCGTTTCTGGGAATCTTGACTTAGTCCTCCTCTAGCTAGTTGATCCACCTCACCTCCACTCTGGTCGATCATACACATGCTGGTCGAACATACACTTGCTGGTAGGACACGCAAGTGCTGGACATGCACTTCTCTCCTCTAACATGACACTCTCCTCTAGCATGCCATTTCTTTATTTGGACAACCATGCACTAGTTGGACATATGCGTAGAGACCAAATTCTTGGTCTCTCCTCGGACCATATCCTTGGGGTCTCCTAGGACCACTCTCTTGGGGTCTCCTAGGACCACTCTCTTGGGGTCTCCTAGGACCACTCTCTTGGTTCTCCTCGGACCAAAGTCCCTTGGGCTCTCCTCAGACCACATCCTTGGGATCTCCTAGGATGCACTCTCCTTAGTTCTCCTAGGATGCACTCTCCTTAGCTCTCCTCGGACCACACCCTTGGGATCTCCTAGGATGCACTCTCCTTAGCTCTCCTAAGATGCATTCTCCTTATCTCTCCTCGGACCACACCCTTGGGATCTCCTAGGATGCACTCTCCTTAGCATTCCTAGGACTAAGGTCCGAACACACCCTCCTTGTGTTCTCCTCGGACCAAGGTGATCCGACCGGACCTCTTGGGGCCTCTCAAGCAGTCCAAATTCTTCGTCAGTCTACCGAGTCACTTTATCACAACTCTGAGGAGTCAATGTATTTATTGACTATTAATCTGTCTTTTACTGACCATGCACTGCCACTTGTCACCTTTATTGCCACGTCAATGATCTCCAATTTTTGGGGATAACACTCTCTAATCTCTAAAAGGTTACTCTATGGTAAAAACTTCACGAAATGTTTGTCCAACAACAACATGGTGTTGATTATGGACAACATCGTGTTCGTAATAATCAAAGATATTCCTATTTTTCCTATGCAACGATCACCAAATCCTTCAAAAGAGGATTTTTTATTGTGGTTCGAGCAAAGAAAATGAATCTAATACTACTAAACAAGTTCAAGGAGAAGCTGCTGCAAGATTCTTCTTCGAAGATCAAATGAGGAAGAAATTCAAACAAAAAGAATAAGAAGTCCACTGGCAAGGCACCAATTGTTGCAAAGCATCTTGGAGAAATGCCTAATTATAAGTACAATAAAGGGGAGTGTTTCCAACTGCAAGGAGATTGGGAATTGGAACAAGATTTCCCAACACTCAAGGCATATTGAACCCAAGATAATTGAATTTGTCTTGGAGGCGTGTGATTTTAGAGGATGATACTTCGGTTTTGGATCGCTGAATCAAGATCTACTAAACATGCATGTATTTTTTTACACCTTTTAGTATTGGGAAAGCCATGAAGGATAAAAAGCCACAACTAGGAATCCATCAAGGGTTGTTCCTATCAAACAAGGCAAAAGGATAAGCTTGAATGAATTTTGGAAATAAATATATTGTTTTAAGGCAGTTTTTATTTTATTCCGATTTTCAATGGAAATTTTTAATTTCAGTTTTTCTTATTACATCAACAACAATTTGTAGTTACTTTTACAAGTAATAAAATCCCATTTCTTTAAATGGATGTGAATTGTGGGGTGGATGTATGAAAAATGAGCTATACCGATTGCAACTAAATGAACCCTATGTTCTAAATAATGAGTTGTTTAAGATAGCTAAATCTAGGACTGTAAAACGAAAAAAGGTCAATAACGTTAGAAATGATGTACCTTTGGCATTTTCTCTTTGGTCATATTTGCTATGATAGGATTCAAAGACTAACAAAGGTTGGGCCTTTCAGGGAACTCACCTAGGGTGACCTACCTGTTTGTGAATCTAGTCTCGAGGGCAGAATGACAAAGTGCCCATTCTTTGTGATAGGCTAAAGGGCCAAAGAACCACTAGGGCTAGTATGTTCAAATGTCTGGGGACTTATGAATGTTCAAGTGAGGGGTGGTTATGAGTATTTTGTCACCTTCATCGACGATTGCTCTAGAGACTCCTGTAAGTACCTAAAGCATAGGAATTCTGCGAATTTGTTATAAAGTTCAAAGAATTCATTGCTATGGCTTTAAAACCATATTAGGTAAAACGTTAAAGATCTTGCAATCCGATTGGGGTGGAGGATATTTGGATAATCAGAACCAAGATCATTTAATTGAACTTGGAGAATTGTCTAAAGTAACTGTCCCAAGGACTTCACAACAGAACGGTGTTACTGAGCAGTGTGAATCGCACGTTTATGAAAATGTGTGTTCTATGGTAAGGTATTCAACTCTACCAACTTCTTACCCAGATCTTTTTTGGAGACATACTACCTAGACCACATGTGACATTTTTTAAGTGTTGTGCCATCTCAAAATTTGTCTCCAAGACACCACTAGAATTATGAAATGGTCGTGAACCTGGTTTACATCATTATGCAATTTAGAGGTGTCTTGTTTATGTCCTGAGTACAAAGGTAGGAAAGCTAGAACAACGAACTAAGGTTTGCTTGTTTGATGGCTATTCTAAAGGTACTCAGGGTGGTCTGTTTTATAGTCTAGTAGACAAGAAAGTGTTTGGCTCTATAAATGTTACTTTTCTAGATAACGACTACATAATGAATTTCATGTCTCATAGAAAAATAGTATTAGACGGAAAAACGATCAACTATTGTTCCATCCTCACCGATGCAAGTCGATGAAAACAAGGTAGATTTAGAAACCACTAATCCAAGTCAGAAAGTTACGATGCCTCGTCATAGTGGGAGGGTTTCTCGGAACTCGATAGCTATGAAATGGATAATGAAACCCACAAGCTAGTTGGGGACACACATAACAATAATCTGTTAGCCTTTAAACAAACAATGGGTAATTCTGAAATGGATCTTTGACTCAAAGCCAAGTACCAAGAAATAGAGTCTAAGTACTCTTAATTTGTCTGAGATCTTGTAGATGTGCCATTGGACTTTATGCCCATGGCGTGCAATTGGATCTATAAGAAGAAGAGATGAGTCGATGGAAAGGTTGAGACATTAAAGGCTCTACTTGTGGCAGAGAGAGAAAATTGACTTAGAGAAAAAAATTTCTCTTGTAGCCATGTTAAAATTCTTTTAGTATACTCTTATCCATAGCCACAACTCTTGATTAAGAGATAAGGAAAATGGACATCAATGAAGCATTTTTATTGGCTATCTTCATGAGACCATTAAAATGGATCAATAAGAAGGATTTAAAGTAGTTGGACAAGAAAGTTGGAAAGCTGAGTAGGTCAATCTATGGACTTAAACAAGCTTCGCGCTCTAGGAACTTATGGTTAAATGGAAACATTAAGACCTGTGGTTTTGAACAAAATGTAGTCGACCTTTGCATTTAACAATTTAGGGAAAAATACATTGTGGTGTTCTTAATACTTTATGTAGATGATATCTTACTCATTGGAAACAATGTCAAGAAATTATCAGACATAAAAAACTGACTGGAAAAGAAATTCCAGATTTCTTCGTAGCAAGTCATGTTCTTTGTATCCAGAACATCAGGGATAGAAATAATTGAATTTTGGGTCGAACTCAAGCGACCTACTTTAGTGAGGTGCTTGGTCGTTACTCTGTAACAAATTCTGAGAACGGATGTTTAGCATCTTGACATGGAATTTATTTTTCTAAGCAACAGTCTCCACAGACTCCTCAAGAGAAAGAAAAGATGTAACGAATTCCTTCTGCATTTGCAATTAGAAATATAATGCATGTTATGTTGTATGTTGTGGCCGAAGATTTTCTATGCAGTGGGAGTGGTGAGCAAGTGTCGGTAAAACTTTGGAAATGAACAATAGAGGGGGTCGGTATCTTTGCTGGACTAGAGACTATATGTTAGTCTTTTCAGGTGGATAACCTGTTAGGCTACACAGATTCAAATTTTAGACTGATGTTGATGATAAGAAGTCTACTTCTAAAAAAGGTGTTTACTCTTGGGGTGGACTTATGATTTGGAGAAGTGATAGGTTGTTGCCATCTCAGTAGTTGTGATTTGGAGAAGCGTTAGGCTATCTGCCATTTCAGAATCCATCTTGGAGGCTGAGTACATAGTTGCATCTATGGCGGCTAAGGAAATTAAACAACTCATTTTTTCTAGTGACAGTAATGATGCAATAGCAAATTCAAAAGAACCTCAAAGCTACAAAAGAGCAAAGTATACAGAGAGAGAAAGTACCACATTATCGAGGATTTGTTGCGAAGGCGTGATGTGAAGGTGATGAAGATAGCATTGGAAGGCAATCTTTCATATCCTTTTACAAACATATAAGCAGAGAGCAAAATTGTTAAGCAGGTAGAATGCATGGTAGTGAGAAACATGTCCCATATGTTTTAAAAGGGCAAGTTGGAGTTTTTTGGGTTTTATGCCCTTATATAACCATGTCAAACATGTAACACGATTTCATATTGTCAATAAAAGTAGCAGAAATCATTTAGTTTGACAACCGTGTTGCTTGCTTGTTTTATTACATGATTATTGAAATAATACAAACATTTATAAATCCCGAACGTATGGATAGTTACAATTATAGTGACTAGGTCACGGTGGATTATAGTTGTAATTATATGTTCAAAAGAACGAGTCCTAAGATTAGATCAGTGCATTGGATTTTCACTGATTAGAAAATCTGCGATATGATCTACTTACACATTTGGGGTGTGATGTCTTGTCCAAGGCATTGGCCACGTAGATAACTAGTTACGATATTGATTATTGATTGATAAATAAGTATCGTTGTTATCAAATCTAATCAATGTCACAACGTTGACCATAGGTTAAGTCAATCTTAATTCTGATGATAATATTCTGCTAATTATATTATTTAAATCTTTTCACTTGTTCGTTACCAACTTACCCTACGGTCTAGCCCATACTTACATCTTTGAGATTTAGTAGTGTAATTGAGTGGGAGTATTATTCATAGATATGAAATCTATAACTTCTGTATGAGAAGTGAAAAGATGATTTCCTTAATTGCTTTGTTTAAAAGGTTAAATGATTGAGATCTCATTTCTGTGATTAAGTTCACGGAAATATCATTTATAAAGAACTTAGTGGGAGTTAAGGATGAAATACTGATGAGGGGTAAAATGCTAATTTGCACCCATCTCGTTAGTAAGTCATCAATAAAGAATTGACTGACTATAATGGTTATAACAATGGATAACGTATTTATGGTTTGAAAAATATGTTCTATGAATTCAAGAGTTCAATTTCGAGTCTATAGTGGAGTCATGATGAATTAATAAGGTAGTGAAATTATTCGTAAATAAATTCACGGTAACTTATTGGAGCTTGATTTCATGGATTCATGGTCCCCGCCATCACATTTGAGTAAATCATCTAGAATGTCTCAATTAATTGATTTAATTATCAATTAGGATTTTTAAAGTTGACTAGGTCAATTTTGGAAAATTTACTGAGATATGAGATTTAGAGAATAAAAGAGAATCTTTGGGTAAAATTATTAATATTGATAAATTGGTGTCAATATAAATAAATAATATTAAATCAAGTTACGAATTATAATTAGTTAATTTGAATATGGATTTAATTAATTAATTAAGATAAATAAAAAAATAAAATGTTTTAAATTTAGGCCCAATCGGTATTTAAATTCAAAACAAAGATATTGGGCCCAAGTCCATTTATGGCAACCCAAGGCTTTTATTTTTTGTTTTTTATTTTTAATTAATTTAAATTTAAATAAAGCCCATTAAGTTTCCTATATAAGGAATATGATATCTAGGGTTTTCAAAAAGAAGTCAGTCTCAATTGATTCATTGGGTAAGTGAAAACCTAGACAGTCTAACCCTTTCTTGGCCACTCTTTCTTCTTCTTCTTCTCTTCTAGATCTCTATCTCATGTGTTGAGAACCAACCCATACTAGTTCTAGGTTGATCAAAGGCTTGGTGAGGAAAACTGTGTTTCTGATCTAGTTAAATCTCTTGATAACACTCTGCTACAAAAATGAATCAAGGGTTAGAGAGATTGAAGGAATGAGTTGTTCCAATTACTCTGCGTGTATGTAAGTTTTTATACTTAACTCTGTTTTGTATCAATTTCATAGGAGCAAGTTCTAGGAATTTGCATGTTTTTTTGATAATATATAAATTTCATGAAACTAAATAAAGATCATGCAATATGTATTTCGGACATACCTATTACCCGATAAATCTCGACTACGTACTGATTACTAAAATACCTCTAGGCTCACCCCGAGCTGGGTATTTGACCCTGTTGTGACTTTTCCGCCAACTCGCTCACTAGGATCACCTCATGCCAAATATCACAAATATATCTACATAATAATGTGGTCTCAATCACATAACACATATAATTACAATTATACCCTCAATGGGTCAAAATTACAAAGATGCCCTTATTAACGAAAACGGGCCCACATGCATATTTAATACACATAACATGCATAAGTATTCATATCACAATATAATTCATATATGCCACATAATCACACATATATTCAATTAAAATCACGCAATTCACATATAAATCCAATTATGCCCTCCCAACACACTAATCAAGGCACTGAGCCTTATTAGCAAATTTGGGACGTTACAGGAACGACTATACTACCCGGTTTTGTGGGATTCAAGGTTCCAAGGAGTAGGGTTTGGTCTTGAAGATCTTTATTGGTTCAACTCTTAATGGATGTTTCTCAATATGTTGTGACTAGGGTTCCGAGAGGCTCAGGAAAGAGGATCACACTCGAGGTTGCTTTGTCGTCAGCACATGACTTGAGGTTAGAAAACTAGCACATGCACCGAGTGTTGGGCTCTAGCCCTGATTAGCAAGTACGGGTGTGACTGTGCTATGAATTTGTTTAAATTTAATTGTTTCCTCTATGTAAGCCTCTATTATTATAAACGTTTGTAATGATTGGTTGTTGTTTGTGATTGATCAGTCTGGAGGTCGTTATCGGCACTACATGCATAATGTAGGTCGTAGTGGCGGGGCCATTATAGGGATGTAGTGCGCATCTACTCCGCCTGATTTGTTATACTTGTCAAAAAATCCACGTGATTTTGGTTGTTATTTATAAAATGTGTATTTGATAAAAATGCTTATCTAAATATTTGTCTTACATGATTGAGTTTTCCTGCTGGGCCTTGGCTCACGAGTGTTTTGTGGTGCGGGTAAGGGCAAAGGAAAATTAGATCAATCATGAGTTGGAGAGCTCTGGGGGCAGCGCGTACATACTCAGCCTACTCGGGCCACAGACAAGATAATTTTGAGGAACAAGGGTTAATAGTTTGATTTTCCCGCTTAGGTCGACTAATTCTGTAATTACAATAAATCTGTATTTTTAATTTAACACCTTTGGGATCCCTTGTATTTATTAAAACCTTTTTCATGAAAAGATTAAGTTCATTGACCAAACATTTTAGTACCTAAACCCGTTTAATTTTAATTACACTTTTGAGTCCAAATGACTTGCTTACTGAGTTAAGCAACACTTTTAACACGGTGTAACGGTCCTGGATTAGTAAGGCGTTAAACATATATAGCGATTAATTGTTTTTTCTAGTCAAATTAACGAGCAATATATCATATGTATAAAGCAAGAGTAAAAATATTTACACATTGTTTCCCTAAAATATATGCATGATGACGTGGCGTGTTTAAGAGGCACATGGACAACACGTGATTGGTTATTGATGAAGACCTGGTCGACCAATGACCAGGATATCAAGAGGAAATTAAAGTTTCTCGATAGGTGCAAGGAATATGTTGAGCAGCAGGAAAAGAAGATGTCCAGACACATGCGACCAGATCTGTTCATAAGACCGAGGAAAATGCTTGGAGACGGTTATGAGTTAGATATTCCTAAGATATTTGATTATTTTTATATGTAAATATCATTATTTTTGTTACTGTTTGGTTATGCTTGTAACAAAAGTTAAGGACGACCCATAAGCCCATGTGTACATCCATGAGTCTATAAATAGGACTCGTATTATTCATTTATTTCAGGCACAATATTTTGCATTCACAGAGAACAAGTGCTTTTATACACGATATTTGTATTCAACTTTGGAGATTGTGAAACTTAGAGAATCCTTGTTCGCTGATCGCAAGTTTTGGAGTCTATAACAATAAAATACTAAGTGGACGTAGGTTATTACCAATCTTTGGGGCCGAACCACTATAAAAACATTGTGTCATTTTAATTCTTGTATTCAGTTCTATAATTATTATCATTTTTGTGACTCTGTGTCATTGACTAAATCGAAGGTCAACACACATATTATCCAAGATTCCATGCTACTCGGCCAGCCATTATCTTTGCACCACGAACCTTAAGGCACGAGGCGACTAACAAAAAAGAAACTTAAAAAGATGCTCTCCTCAAGGCTCCACCACCTTGGCATCTTCCTCCTCGGGCTCCTCCTCCTACTCCACTCTAGGGGTAGTAGGGACTTCTCCAGCAACAACACCAACAACAAGCTCCTCCTCTTCGCAAGCAACACACTTGGCAATTTCTCTGCCACGAGGATGGGCGGGGATGTAATCGAAATTGGCCTCCTTAGTTTCCTATCCAAAATAGTAAGAGGAAATTGAAGGCCACACTCTTGAACTTGGTTAAGTTCGAAGAATGTGACTCCTTTTCGTGTTGGAGATCTTCCTCGTGAAGTTTATTCTCCTCCAAACTCTTATCTCTGAGCTGCCTCATCTCCTCTGCCCACTTGAGCTGCTACTCCTCGAGCTCTTTGACATGAGCATTGAGGCTTCCTCTCTTCTCCCCAAGCTCCTCCAAGTTGCGCTTAAGCTTCGCCTCCATCTCCTCGAGCACCTTGATCACTTTGCCCTTATTATCATTCTCGGTGTTCTTGTTGTCGAGATCCTTCTGCAAGTCCTAAGCAGCTTGGAACTGGAGAGTATGGCAGTGCTTGAAGTGTTTCGCAGTGTCCCTCAACTGCCTCAAGGCCTCCTCAAGCTTTATAGACTCGGTGCAGGTGTTGGTGAGAGTTATTATACCCTACAGAAACAAAGCAAGATGAGACTAAGCACATAAAAAGAGTAAATGAGCAGAAGACTTGGAAGAAAATTGTGAAACATATTATGAGCAACTTACCGAAAGGATCTCGGACTGCTCGTCCAAGACTGAAGTCGACTGACGAGTTTCAATGCTTGAAGAAAGCATCAACATTCATCAGGTGTTGAGCAAGGGTATGGACTCGGGAGGCGATGGAGTGAGCAGTTGTCTTTAACTTCTCATTTTCTCTCTTTTTCTCATCAGCAAGGGCGTCCATTTTGTGAGCAAGGGAAGGAGTGGCCCGCTTGGGAATGGCAACACGAGGAGTGGTTGTGGGTTTTCTAGAGGGCACTGTTGGGGAAGCAGCGATAGATTTGCGAATAAGAGGAACACTCCCCTGCTTCTTTGTTGCCAGCTCTTTGCTCAAGCCGGCCCCCGGGCCAACTTTCTTTTACTACCCCCTTTGGTTGGGGCTAGAGAGGAAGCATAGAGATTAAACATCTCTGAATAAGACATGGTTGTAGTAAAAAAAATGCAAGTGTATTAGATTACGGAAATATAGAAACGAGCAGTACACTTATGCAAAATAATATATGACATAGAAGATTTTTCAAAACAATCTACGACTACAACATAAACACACACACAACAAAAAGGATTAACTATATTATGTGGAATTCCCTCCTCGTCGTTAGAAGACATGGGCTCGTCCTCCTCCACTTCGAGCACCTTCTTGCCCTTTCCCTTGTCAACGGGAGATGTTGGGGCTCGGGGGTGAGGAGAATCACCTTGCTCCCTTATGATGTTCCTTGTTGGCCTCCTTCTATAAGGAACAGGGACAACCTAGGGCTTGTCGAAATGCCCCAGTTCCTTGCCAACTGCTTCCTCAGCAGTTCCTCCACCAACAACGCCTTCTTCATTAGCGTGGTGGGTATCGAGTAGACTAAATCTCCTTAGGTTCTCGTTGGCTACGAGTAGTCAATAGTTCTTTGCTTCAAAGGGAAGACTGTCTGAGACCATTGTTCGCTTAGCCATGTCCACAGTAGGAATGGGACCATCCCGTGGCCCTAAAATGCAACAAAAAGAATGAGGCAAGGGAAGAAAAGAAAAATGAAGGAAAGGACCTAGCATACTAACTAATTACCTGCTTGCGGAAAAGCTCGGTTGTCTACGACCAGGGAAGTTGTCAGAAAATACTCCTTATTATA
Source organism: Humulus lupulus (assembly GCF_963169125.1). Lineage (NCBI taxonomy): Eukaryota > Viridiplantae > Streptophyta > Magnoliopsida > Rosales > Cannabaceae > Humulus > Humulus lupulus. The sequence goes on from NC_084795.1 coordinate 92,153,875, forward strand.
TCTGTCCATGTTGCTTCTAAACGTGGGCTCAGTCAGGAACTCCCTGGTCTTGTTCCGATGGCAGAAGTAGAAAAACCTAGTACCCTTGTGGCTTGGGTTTGACTTCAAGTCGAACATGTAATGGGCCTTATGAGGAGTGGGAGCGACCCATCCTTGATCGAGATAAATGATATATAATTTTGAAAGCATTAGATATCCATTTGGTGTTATTTGAAATGGGGCAATGTCAAAGTAGTTAGCAATGGCTTTAAAGTAGTGATGGAAGGGGAGAGTGGCACATGCCTAAATATTATACCTCGACCAGGCACTATACACACTACCACGGTTGTGTGCCCACTGGTTTGATCGAGGAAGAACTAAATCTACCCCCTAAGTCCATATCTTTGGGGGTACTCCCCAAGTACCTGACTCGAGAGGATACTGGCCGGGGCCACATACCACTTAACATGCTTCCTCAAGCGAGCTTTTCTTTTCACGACGAGTCTTATGACATCAGTTATCTTCTTGTCATCAAATTCAGTCTCATAAAAATTTAAATCTTGAGGTTGTGCCTGGGTTGCTCTTATGGCTATTTTTGTTGCTCGGTCTGTTCTCTTTCTAGTTGTTCAGATTGTTGTTGTTGTATGGGCTACTCAGAATTTTTCTCATTGGTCGCGTACCTTGCAACCTGAGGATCCGTAGCAAATCTATATCTGGTCATTTGCTTTATCCTAGCCATATATAGGGAACATAAAGCAATATTTATGGCCTCTTAAACAAACAAAATCCTATTAATTTCCCTCCCGTTGGTCGGAACTTTGATCGAGAATAGATCAATAGAGTCAGGATGTGCAATAAAAGTCCAATTATTTGGAAGGAATTTCTTTATTCCTTGTTATAATTCCTCAATCATCTGACAATATTCCTGATCGGGAACAAAATGAAAAGCATAATGAGAGTGCTCACTAGATTCATCAGATGATTCTGAAATATCACGAGTGAGGTCAATATCTGGTCGACTGCATTCCACTTCATCAACCAGCATTTGTAGCATGTGTGGGTCAATAGAATAATTACTCCACCAGTGATCGCGTGCATACATCTAGTGAAAATTAAAGGGGAAGTGAGTTCTTTGACCAGCCTATGTGTGTGCCTAACTAAGTGTGAGTTGTTCGAGAAATACGATTCTACGCTCAAGCAGAAACTAGAGTGCATCCAAAAGGCAATTAAAAAGTTTTTTGTGAAAACTTTTCACTTACCTTTTTGGAGGGAAAAACCTCACCAAATTTTTTTAGAAAAGCAAATAGTACTTCCTTGAGTTTTCAAAGTTCTTCTCAAAGCCAACAACATGATCAAGAGTAACCTGAAGCCTAAAATCATTTTCCTACTCCCCAAATAGACATTATCCTAGAAATCAACGATTTTTTAAAAAAACAGCCAAGTTTTTACGTAAAAATCAAGAACAACAAGAACACACAGGTACAAAATCTTCAAAAATGCATGGAAACTATGCGACAAGTAGCAAAGAGTCATGCAAACACAGAAAATGGATTTAGAAAATTACTGTGATGAAGATTTGGTTGGAAAACTTGAAGAAAAAGGGGATTTTTGGAAGAGGAAATGAAGAGCGAAGTCACAAGTTGGAGAGGATTTCAGAGAAAAAGAAAGCATGCAAAGTTTGAAAGTGTAAAAGAGTGGAGGGTTATGAGAAGACCTATTTATAGGCAACAGCTTGGGTGCGAGCAAATGATGTCATCTTGGAAAATTCATCACGAGTTTCTAGGGTGATGTGACGTAATGCGCGTGGGTTGGTGAAAAAATGCCTCGTTTTTAGCTGAAAATGTGCAATGATGGCAGAGTAGGAAAACATGTCTGACGCCTAGGAAACCCAAAAGTTGTCAATTGCGTATTTGAGGAGGCGTGATCATTGCCTATAAAAGCAAAGCTCTGAGCAGTAAAGTAATATTCTAAAGATGAATAGATAATTACCTAGTCAAAGATTATAAGTTTATCAAGTGTTGGTCGCCCTAGGATAAACTTGGGGGAAAATGTTTAACCAAATTTCGGACATGATGACGAGGAATCTAAGAAATAATCACTTTACATTACACTACATTGAATTCAGAGAGTTGGTCGGAAGGAGTAGTTGCTCGAGAGTACTACAACATAATATAGAAGCTTATTCAACAAAGTTCAAGTAACTTGCTCGATAATGGAGCAAGCTAGTACCATTCTAGGAAGCTGGTCAGAGTGCAAGTCCTGCTCGATGAGCAAGACACTTTTACCCGAAGCACCGGATTTCACAAGATACCAATGAATATCCCAAAATATTAATGTAATGATATTTAAATTGTATTATTCTCGTGTTATTTGATTTTGTAACTGAATATATTGATCCCACACCTACACATGTAGGGCTTAGATCCGTTTGTAAGGGCCCATATCCCCAATAAGGGACTCTATAAATAGAGACTCTCTCAGTCATTATCTTTAAGCTAAATTTGTGCACACTTTATGTACAAAACCCTTAGAATTGTATTATTTTCTCAGCTTAAGAAACTCAGTTGAACCTTGTTTCTTCTTGATCTTAAGCTTGAGACTTCTTTGATAAATATGTAGAGTCCAAGAACTTCACTTAGCTAGTTAGATAGTAGTAGTAATAGTAATAGCTAGTAGTAGTTGTAGTATGTTTATTACTGTGGATTTTGGTTCAAGTCGGGACTTAGTTGAATACTCGTAGCAACACTTATAGATTTTATAAGTTTAACCTATAGTTTAAGAATATTAATTATAACATAAGGTTTGATTAATATAGATGATTATGAAGATGATATTTATTATACTATAAGGTTTAGATAGACCCAATAAGATAATGACACTTTTCAAAGCTGATTACTCAATTCAAATTAGGCTGAAAAAGTGCAATTACGTGTATAATATTTCAGCGTATGCCGATATATCGCAGCTCTAGGGGGCGATATATTGCCACTCGGGGATACGAAAAAAACGTAACTTCGCACGAACACTTCGACGAGCCTCGGGAATATCAGCCCAGGCAATATATCGCCTAGCATGGGCGATATATCGGCTCCACGGCATGATTTTTGAATAATTTTGAAACCGAGCTCCTTTTATTCAATAACCTCTTGATAAGCCTCAGAATCTTTTGACCGAGTCTTAAGCCTCTGCTAAACGATTATTCAAATGTTTTTCAATTAAAAGTCATTATTTTTATTCAAGCTAAAAGAAGATCTTTTAATTCTTGAACTCTATAAATAGGACCTAGTACCCAGCCATTTCTTTCATTTTTCAAGCTGAGTTCAGAGCCTTCAAGCAGCTAGGTTTACTTTAGAGTGTTAAACACTTGGGTTGGGGTTATAAGCTTTATCATTTTAAGCTTATTAAACACTTAGAAAGTAAGGTTCATAGTGTGTTTTTCGTTATCAAGGTGTAGTTCAGGTATAGCAATTTCAAAGGTATTCCTATTTCTAGTTCCTTTCTGTATTGTTTCATTAGTTTTTATAGTTTTTCTCTACTCAATTCCTAACTCGCTATTTTCATTCGTGGTTAGGCATCTAAGTTCTTTAAACTTGAGGTTCTTGTCGGTAAGTACCTTCTCGGTGGTTTAGTTCATTCGTTTTTCATCTTCTTCTTCTAGAAATACTCACCTTTTCATTAATGGTTTATAGGAGTGTTCAAAAATCCCATCCTTGTTCTCACATCCCGTTATTTGGTAAGGAAAATAGGATAGTATTATATGATTATATGATTATGCTATAGTATGTTTTTATATGTTATGATATATGTTTTGGGGCTTATAGTTGCTTAAATAGAAAACCCCAACACTTTTATGTTTTGGGAGCTTATAGTTGCTTAGCTAGCAAACCTCATTATATTTTGAGGCTTATAGTTGCTTAGTTAGCGAACCCCAATAGTTACCATGTACATGGGTTAGAATTATGATATATGTTTGTAATATATGTTATATGTTTATAGCTTATGTTTATGTATATGTTTCATGCGTGTAGTATATTTTCCTTGCTGGGCATTAGGCTCATTCCTTTGTTTTATACGTGCAGGAAAATAGTTATGGCAGCGGGAAGATTCTTGGCGGCTTGGGATTGTGTATTCAGGGAGGATGGATTCGATGAACTGCGTGAATGATTTGAGGACGAAGTTGTTTAAGTCTTTTAATTATGATTTCTATGTATTTCTGCACTTGATTTTGTAACCAATTTATTTAAGATTGAAGTCATGTTTTAATTTATTTTCAAACAATGGGATCCCATATCCTACTCTGAATTTTTATGTATTTTAACCTTTGCTTTATAGTTTTTAATAAAGTTATGACTATTTTATATGTAAGTTTTCTTAAGAATAGTGTGTATGTATAAGTAGTTTTAATGGTCCAAAGTCTAGAATAAGTTGGGTCATTATAGTTGGTATCAAAGCAACGGTTCATTTACATGAAGTTCTCCTCAATACACACACTCAAAGCTCCGAATCTGACTGCCAAGTAAGTGTTTAAGTTATAGTTATTATGTTTATATGTATAGCTAACGAATTTAGCATTTATGTTTTCAGTTAAGAATGAACAGAGCATTAACTTATGAGGATATCTGAGCCATTAAGGCTTTAAAAAGAATTAGAGAACCACGAAACACCGTAGGAGTGCTAGAAAGAATTACTCAGAGGCTACTTTTTTTCCACAGGGAGATAGGTCACCTCCAAGAATCTAAGCAAATTATGATGAGAGCTACGGAGCAATATATTTTAGTGATTAGATTATTTAAAGATTACCCTATTATAATTGCAACCTTAGAAGAAATTTGGAAGATCATAGATGATGAAGATGAATTGTTGGTAGCTATGAGATATTACTTTCTCATACTTAGGTTCACTTCAAAAATGGAATTTCAGTTTACAAATGAACAAAAACATAGAATTTTTACGAATCTTCCTCGAGGGCATTGTGAGGCACAAGACAATGATGACTACGAAGAGATAGATGATGATATGCTAGATGAAGGATCGGATGTAGAAGATCCTGATTTTTAGAATAGACTAGTTTCATTGTTTATTTTAATTTATTATTTGTTTTCTTTTATGATTGTAAATAGTGAAAAAAAAATTCCAAATTAATATCATGGTTATTTTGTTATCATGTATGAGTTTGATTTTCTTTTGTAATCATAGTAAATAATAAATAAAATAAATAATGACTAAGTTCAATGAGGGTGGATACAAATCAATGAACCAAGTTCATATATTGAGAGTTAGGGGGCCATAGTAGTGGGAACGATTTTACTGATCCCAGCCCTCCCTCAATATGGTTAACTTTGGAACAAAGATGAGTTTCGAGCCTGAGAATTAAGTCATATAGGATGATTAGAAACAGACTTAGAAAATAAAGATGGCTTATTTTTATAAGTATAGAAACCCACTCTAATAATAAAGAAGACTTATATAATTTTCATAAGAAGTCATAATTAATAGGTCCGAGTAATGTTTGTTTAGATTAAGTTTTTGCCTTAGAGCCTATTAAGTACTACTGTCCACTATATATAGACTTGAACCTACAAAGAGTGAAAACAAATCAATAATGATAAAAAAGAAATCTTGTGCTACCATCTAATACATTTAGGACAAATTATTCAATTCTTCACTTGAATTTTTCTGTTAAAATTTTTATTTACATAACAAAAATGTTTTTTCAAAGATATTACAAAAAAGATTTAATTGCTAGGAAATTAGAAATTGGAGATATTAAGAGCTAAAATTAGAATTACATAAACAACAACAAAAAATACGTAATGCTTTTAAAAATATTTTCATCACTTTATATAATGGATCTTAATCGAGACAGACACAGACCCACCGATTTTTTTTTTTTACAAGAGTTACTATGGTTTATAAATCTATAAAACTCTTTTGTGGGTTCTATGCATCAGTGATGGAAATATTGAGAGCCAATTTAGTGGTTGAATAAGGAGAAGTAAATTACTTACCTGGACTTACTCCTTGTTCGAAGTCTTTCTAGCACAAAATTATTTCTTTCTTTGTGTTATTTTTACTTCCTTCACCAGCTAAGATATGGCTTTTCCTTTCAGGAACCTTCTTTAACACAAAGAAGCCAAAATTGTTGTAATCAATCTATAATCAATAGTGGGCTTTCATATTTTGTGGTGCTTTTTTTTATAAGTAAAATGTTATTTCAGGTAAGGCTAAAAGAGACCTCAATAAAGGTTAAAGTTATCCTTTAACAAAAACAGACAACAAAATAAATACAAATCAAGTCTTTCACTCCTTTTTTCCTGAGAAAGTGCTTATAAAACGCCATGTACTACTATCTTTTCAAAACATGACTACTTGGTAATTATTTAGAAAAAAAATACTGGAGTGTCCTAGAATTATTACTTAGCTAGATAGTAGTAGTAGTTAGTATAGTTTGTAGTATGTTAGTTTCCGTGGATTTTGGTTCAAGCCGGGACTTAGTTGGAAACTCATAGCAACAGTTATGGATTTTATAAGTTTAACCTATAGTTTAGAAATATTAATTGTAACATAAAGTTTGATTAATATTGCTGGTCCTAGAAATATTATTTATTATAACCTAAAGTTTAGATAGAATTATTAAGAATGTGACACTTGTCATAATCATGTTTATTAAGGATTTAAGTATTTTTGATGAAAAGTTTAAATAAAAGAAAGATCTAGAAGCTCTAGAACCTTCCACTAATTGTTAGGATCTCATTTTGACTCAGTCAAAGTTGTTTAATCAATTCAAAATATGTTGGAAAAGTTCAAATACATGTTTGATAAATCAACATATGCCGATACGTCGCAGTTATAGGGGCCGATATATCGCCTACGGAAGATACGGAAAACACGTCGACTTCGCATGAATGAACAAATGGGGCACGGGAAAATGGTCTAGATGATATATCGCCCAGGATAGGCGATATATTGCCCCTGGTGCATTTTTTTTTTAAATTTTGTGGTTTTTAAATTTAAAAAAAGCCTTAACCTCTTGGACTTGCCTTTGAATGATTTTGACCGAGTTTTGGGCGTTTGTTGAACAAAAATTCAAATCTTTTTCATTTTATATTCATTTATTTATTCAAATTACTCCTTGAACTCTATACATAGGACCTAGTACTCAGCCATTTTCTTCATTCTTCAAGTATTCTTCAAAGCCTTCAAGTTGCTAAGGTTACTGTAGAGAGAAACACTTGGGTTTTGGGTTAAAAGCTTTTCCAATCTAAGCTTTTCTAAACACTTGAGAAGTGAGGTATATAGTTATTTCGGAATCAAGGTATAGATCAAGTCATAAGATCACTCAAGGTATTCTTATTCTTAAGTTCAATTCTTCATGGTTCTTTAGTTTTCTTTTATTTTCTTTCAGATCTTAACTCTTGTTTATGATTCTTGATTAGGTGTTTAAGTTTCTTGAAACTTAAGGTTCGGTAAGTTTCTACTCTGATGGTTTAGTTTTCTTTTCATCTCTTTTCTTTAGAAACTCACCATTCTTACTGTTGGTTTTAGGAGTGTTCCAAATCCCGTTCTTGTCTCCATATCCCGGTTTTTGGTAAGGAAAATAGGTTAGATTATATGTATTTATATGTTTATGATATGATATGTTTTATGCTATGATATGTATATGTATAAATATGTTTTGTAGTCACTTGGGGCTTATAGTTGCTTAGACAGCAAACCCCAATATTTTTAAGTCGCTTGGGGCTTATAGTTGCTTAGATAGCAAATCCCAAGATTTTTATCATTTTCGTGGATTTAGAGTTATGATTTACCCTACCTCGATTAGTAGACAGAGGACCTAGATGGGTTATCATATACTACCTTGTGATCTAACCTACCTAGATTAGTAGACTGAGGACCTAGATGGTTTTATCACATGCCATGTTAATGAGTTGATGGCCATTAATATTGTAGTCCTATATGATATACGTTTTTTTTTTATAGTCATATGTTTTATAGTATATGTATGAAATATAGCCTTATGTTTATGATTTATGATATATGTTGTTAGTAGATTTTCCTTGGTGGGCATTAGGCTCATTCCCTTATTTTTAGTATGATGCAGGAAAATGAATATGGAAGGCGGGAAAGATTCGTGGCAGCTTGGCATGTATGTTGAGGATGAATTGATTGAATGGACTGATTGAAGATCGAGGATGAAGTCTTTTGTTTTATGTCTTTATATATTTCCTCACTTAGCTCTTTAAAAATTTGATTAAATTTATGATTTTTTTTATGTTTTTATGTACTAAACAAAGGGTACCCATACCATATTTTATATTTCATACTTTACTTTGTATTTGGCACAATATTTTGGGTTTTATTAATAAAGTTATATTATTTCTTATGTATGTTTCCCAAAATAGTAGATATGTCTTAGTAGTTTTTAATGGTTCGAGGTCTAGAATTAGTTGGGGCATTACAGTTGGTATCAGAGCAAATGGTTCATATGCATGAAGTTCTCCTTGATACACACGGACAAACTTCGAATCTAACCGCCAATATAAGTGTTTATGTTTATAGCTAACATTTTAGCCATTATGTTTTCAATTAAGAATGGATGGAGCCTTGACCTATGAGGATATCTGAGCCATTAAGGCATTAAGAAGGATTAGAGAGTCGAGGAATATAGTAGGAGTGTTAGAAAGAATCACTCTGAGATTAATCTTATTCCACAAGGAGATAGTCCATCTTCAGACTACCAAGCAAATTATGATGAGAGCTACAGCGCAATATGTCCTAGTAGTTAGGTTTTTTAAAGATTTTCCTTCTATAATTTCAATATTAGAAGAAATATGGGAGACTATAGATGATGATGATGATTTACCGGTAGCCATGAAAAATTATTTTCTCATACTTAGGTTCACCTCTAAGTTAGAATTTCAATTGACTAATGAACAAAAGCATAGAATCTTTATGAATCTCCCCCGAGGTAATTTCGAGGCTCAAGATAATGATGGTTATGAAGAAATAGATGATGATATGTTGGATGAAGGATCAGACGTAGAAGATCCTGATTTTTAGATTTACCTTAGTTATGTTAGTTTAGTTTATTTATTATTTATTTGCATTTATGATTGTACTTAGAGAAAACTTTTTTCCAAATGAATATTATTGTTATTTTTGACATGTATGAGTTTGATCTTTTTTTACAATCATAATAAATAATAAATTTAAAAAATAATGACCAAGTTCGGTGAGGGTGGATACAAATCAATTGATCGGGATCTATATTGAGAGTTTAGGGGGCCATAGTAGTGGGAACGATTTTGTTGATCCCAGCCCTCCCTCAATATAGTTAACTTTGGAACAGCGACGAGTTTCAAGCCTGAGAATTAAGTCATATAGGATGATTAGAAACAAATTTAGAAATAATAAAGATGGCTTATTTTTCTAAGCATAGAACACACCCTAATTATAAAGATGACTTATATAATTTTCTTCATAAGAAATCATAACTAGTAAGTCCGAGTTATGTTTTCTTATATTAAGTTTGCCTTAGAGCCTATTAGGATAAGTTCTAACACGCTTTTTCTTGACTGTCAGAACTTTGCTGAAGATGTCGCTCAGAAGGTCTGCATGCATAACCGGCAATGCCTCCAACGCCGCCAACAAGACTAGTGAAGCCCCTCCAGTCCGAAGAAGGGGAATACGTGCTACCAATGTTTCTGCTAACAGAAGTGCACTGCCACCTCCGGTTGACAACACCGCTGAAATTGTTCGGCTATGACAATAAGTGGAAGAATTGCCACAGCAACAACGACAACAGGCTCTACTGCAGTCACAGACTCAGACTCAGCCTCAGTCACAACCGTAGCCTTAGCAAATGGCTCAAGCACCCCAACAAGTAAGTCCTTATGAGGGATGACCAATGGCGAACTATGCGCCTTATCCAGCTCAGTACATAGAGCCAATCTACAAGCGGATTCATAAGCAACACGCTCCAAACTTTGAAGGGACAACCGACCCCTTCGAGGTGGAGGAATGGCTTAGGAATGTAGAGTTGATCCTAGCACACATGAATCTCGGCAACGCGGACCGCATATCCTGCGTTTCTTCTCTTCTAAAGAAGTATGCTAGAATTTGGTGAGATTTAGTACAGCAGACTCACGACGTCGCCACCATGACATGAACTAGATTTGTGGACCTCTTTCACAAGAAATATTACAACTTGGCAGTCATCGCTACGAGGGTAGAAGAGTTCACCAGTCTGAAGTAGGGCAACTTAACAGTGGTAGAGTATGCACGACAGTTAGACCGACTAGCCAAGTTTGCACCAGAGTTGGTCCCAACCAATTTCCTTAGGGTCACCAAGGTCGTTAGGGGAATCAGACCAAAGATTGAGCTAAGAGTCAAACTAGCAAATCCTGGAACCACTTCTTACGTCGATGCTCTAGAAATGGATATAGAGGTGGAGAGGCTTCAGGCGAATGTTAGTAAGGAGGAGGCCAGCAAGCTTGAACCTAAACAGCATAATCAACCTCAGCATGGTCGGAACCACAACAACAATCATAAACATAGCAACAATAATGGCTAGAATAGAAGGCATCCTGACAATAAGCAATCTGATAATGACAAAAGAGCATGGACAAACAATGGAAGTAACAGGTCAGGTTATGTAGAATACCCGCAGTGTTCCAAATGTCAAAAGAAACATCTTGGTGAGTGTCGTGCAAACACCAAAGGATGTTACAATTGTGGTCAGGAAGGTCATCGAAAGAAGAAATGTCCACAGCTCAAGCAAGAAGAGAAGAGGGACAATAAGATGGTTCTAGCCAGAGTCTTTGCCTTGACCCAGGGAGAAGCTGAAGCTAGTAACAAAGTGGTCACAGGTAAGATTCTGTAATGACCCAACTATTTCTAAGACCTTAGACCATTAAAACTACTAGACATAGCCACTATTTTGGGAAACATACATAAGAAATAACATAACTTTATTTAAATCCCCAAAATAAATATTGTGCAAATTACAAAGTAAAATATGAAATATAAAATACGGCATGGGTACCCATTGTTTAATCCATAAAAACATAAACTTTAATTGTTTAAATACTAATTGCAGAAATACATCAAAACATAATTCAAAAGACTTAAAAATAATGTCATCCTTGATCGTCACTCAGTCCATTCAATCCATTCATCCTTAACACACAAGCCAAGGTGCCATGAATCCTTCCCGCCTTCCATATTCATTTTTCTGCATCAAGCTAAAAATAAAGGAATGAGCCTAATGCCCAGCAAGGAAAATCTACTAACAACATACATCATAAACATAAGACTATAACATAAACATATACTATAAAACATATGACTATAAAAATGTATATCATATAGGACTACAATATTAATGGCCATTAACTCATTAACATGGCATATGATAAAACCATCTAGGTCCTCTGTCTATTAATCAAGGTAGGCTAGATCACAAGGTAGTATATGATAACCCATCTAGGCCATCTGTCTACTAATCGAGGTAGGGTAAATCATAACTCTAAACCATGAAAATGATAAAAATTCTTGGGGCTTGCTATCTAAGCAAGTCATATGCCCAAGAAACTACAAAACATATTCTTGGGGCTTGCTATCTAAGCAAGTCATATGCCCAAGGACTACCAAACATATTTATACATATACTTATTATAGCATAAAACATATCATAACATAAACATATAAACACATATAATCTAACCTATTTTCCTTACCAAAAATCGGGATATGGAGACAAGAATGGGATTTGGAACACTCCGAAAAGAACCTTAAGTACCAAGAAACTTAAACACCTTGAATGATCTTATGAATTGATCTAAAACTCGATAGCGAAATCTTACTATATCTCACTTCTCAAGTGTTTAGAAAATATTAGATTGATAAAGCTTTAAACCCAAAACCCAAGTGTTTCTCTCTATAGTAACCTTAGCAACTTGAAGGCTCTGAAGACTGCTTGAAGAATGAAGAAAATGACTGAGTACTAGCTCCTATTTATAGAGTTCCAGGAGTAAAACTAACCCCTTTTAATTTGAATAAATAAATGAATATATAATGAAAAATATTTGAATTTTCGTTCAACAGATGCCCAGAACTCGGTCAAAATCGCTCAAAGGCAGGTCCAAGTGGTTAAGGCTGTTTTTAAATTTAAAAATCCTCAAGATTAAAAAATGATGCACTAGGGGTGATATATTTCCTAGACCATTTTCCCGAGCCCCATTCGATCATTCGTGCGAAGTCGACGTCTTTTCCGTATCTTCCGTAGGCGATATATTGGCCCCTATAACTGCGATATATCGGCATACGTTGATATATCAAACACGTATTTGAACTTTTTCAACATATTTTAAATTGATAAAACATCTTTGACTAAGTCAAAACGTGATCCTAACAGTTTCTGGAAGGTTCTAGAGCTTCTAGATCTTTCTTTTATTTAAACTATTCATCAAAAATACTTAAATCCTTAATAAACATGATTATGACAAGTGTCATGCTCTTAATAATTATATCTAAACCTTAGGTTATAATAAATAATATTTTTAAGACCAGCAATATTAATTAAACCTTATGTTATAATTAATATTTCTAAACTATAGGTTAAACTTATAAAATCCATAAATGTTGCTATGAGTTTCCAACTAAGTCCCGACTTAAACCAAAATCCACTGAATCTAACATACTACAAACTACTACTATCTAGCTAAGTAAAATTCTGGGACACTACAATTCTCCCCTACTAACAAGAATTTCGTCGCCAAAATTTACTTACCAAACAATTCCGAATACTGTTCCAACATGTCTTCCTCCAACTCCCACGTTGCCTCTCGTTCAGAACTATTACTCCATAGGACCTTTACTATCAGAATACTCTTAGACCGTAATTCCTTCATCCCTCTTTCTAGGATGTTAACCAGTCGTTCCTCGTTACTCAAGTCTTTCTGAAGTGATATCGTATCGTACTTGAGGACGTGAGATGGATCGGACACATATCTACGCAACATCGAGATGTGAAAAACAGTGTGGCTATCTGCTAGAGCTGGCGGTAGGGCTAATCTATATGAAACTATTCCCACCTTGTCTAATATCTCAAAAAGGACATATAAACTAGGGACTAAGTTTGCCTTTCTTCCCAAACCGCTTCACACCTTTCATAGGAGATATCTTTAAGAAGACTCGATCTCCGACTTTGAATTCCACATCACGACGCTTGGCATCTGCATAACTTTTCTGTCAGCTATGAGCAGCAAGCATACACTTTCTAACAAGAAATATTGCTTCCTGAGCCTCTCTAACAGCTTCGGGTCCAAGAAGTTTCCTTTCTCCTACCTCTTCCCAATGTAACGGTGATCGACATCTCCTTCCATAAAGTAACTCATAGGGTGCCATCCCGATCGTTGACTAGTAGCTATTGTTGTAGGAGAATTTTGTAAGTGGCAAATACTTACTCCACGATCCTCCGAAGTCAAGTACATAAGCACGCAAAATATCCTCAAAAATATGTATGGTACGCTCGGACTGAGCATCGGTCTGAGGATGAAATGTCGTACTAAGACTTAACTTAGTACCCATAGCTTGCTGCAAGCTTCCCCCAAAATCTCGATGTAAACACCGATCCTGTATCGGATACTATAGTCTTAGGGATTCCATGCATTCGTACTATTTCTCGGACATAAATGTCTGCGTACTGGTCTGTTGTGTAAGTATTCTTGACAGGTAGGAAGTGAGCTGACTTGGTTATTGTATCTACTACTACCCAAGCCGAGTCGTGTTGCTTATTTGTTCGTGGTAGTCCTGTCACGAAGTCCATGGCTATGTCTTCCCACTTCCATTTTGAGATACTAAGCGGTTGCAATAAGCCTGCATGCCGCTGATGTTCTACTTTCACTTGCTGGCATACTAAGCATGTAGACACATATTCTGCTACATCTTTCTTCATTCCCGGCCACCAATACAATGCCTTAAGGTCGTGAGTTATCTTGGTCGACCCTGGGTGAACTGAGTATGGAGTATTATGTGCCTCTTCTAAAATCTTCATCTTAATTCTATCTTAGAGGTGAACCTAAGTATGAGAAAATAATATCTCATAGCAACTGGTAATTCATCCTCATCATCTATTGTCTCCCATATTTCTTCTAAAGTTGCAATTACAGAAGGATAATCTTTAAAAAGCCTAATTACTAAAACATATTGCTTCGTAACTCTCGTCGTGATTTGTTTAGTTGTTTGGAGGTGAACTATCTCCTTGTGGAATAAGAGTAATCTCCGAGTGATTCTTTCTAACACTCCTACTGTATTCCTTGGCTCTCTAATTCTTTTCAAGGCCTTAATGGCTGGGATATCCTCATAGGTCAAGGCTCCATCCATTCTTAACTGAAAACATAAGGGCTAAAATGTTAACTAATATCATAAACGTAATAACTATATAACATAAACACTTACATTGGCGATTAGATTCGGAGCTTGAGTGTGTGTATCAAGGGGAACTTCATGCAAATGGATCGTTGCTCTGATACCAACTATAATGACCCAACTATTTCTAAGACCTTGGACCATTAAAACTACTAGACATTTCTACTACTATTTTGATACAAACATAAGAAATAACATAACTTTATTGAAAACCCAAAATTATGTATCAAATACAAGATAATATAAAAATATAAAGTAAAAATGTAATATGGTATGGGATCCCATTGTTTATAAAACATAAAACATAAACTTTAATTCAATTGTTTAAATATTATTTGTGGAATTGCAAAAGAAAACAAAATTCAAAAGACTAAATGACGTCATCCTTGATCGACATGCAGTCCATTCATCCTTAACACACAAGCCAAGCTGCCAAGAATCCTTCTGTCTTCCATAATCATTTTCCTACATCACACTAAAAATAAAGGAGTGAGCCTAATGCCCAACAAGGAAAATCTACTAACAACATATAACATAAATCATAAGCATAAGACTATATCATAAACGTACACTATAAAACATATGACTATAAAAAGAAACATATATCATATAGGACTACAATGGCCATCATACTTCTTGGGGCTTGTTAGCTAAGCAAATCATATGCCCATAAATTTGTGGGGCATGCTAGCTAAGCAAGTCATATGCCCATAAATTCTTGGGGCTTGCTAGCTAAACAAGTCATATGGCCAAGGACTACAAGACATATTATACATATACATATCATAACATCAACATATCATAACGTAAACATATCATATAAGCACATAAAATCTATCCTATTTTCCTTACCAAAAGCCGGGATATTTGGGAACAAGAACGGGATTAGAACACTCCTATAAACCAACAGTAAAAATGGTGAGAATCTAAAGAAAAATAGATAAAAAGAACACTAAACCATCCAAGAAGAACCTTAAAAAGAGTTCAAGGAGTGAAACTAACCCCTTTTAATTTGAATAAATAAATGAATATAAAATGAAAAAGATTTGAATTTTCGTTCAACTGACGCCCAGAACTCGGTCAAAATCGTTCAAAGGCAGGTCTAAGTGGTTAAGGCTATTTTTCAAAATTAAAAACCAAACTTTTCAAAAATGAAGCACTAAGGGAGATATATCGCCTACCCTAGGCAATATATCATCTCTACCCTAATCCCAAGCCCCGTTCGTACGTTCGTGAAAAGTCGACGTGTTTTCTGTATCTTTCGTAGGCGATATATCGACCCCTATGCTGCGATATATCGGCATACGTTGATATAACGTATTTTCACTTTTTTAGCATAATTTGAATTGGATAAACAGCTTTGACTGAGTCATAATACGACCCTAACAGCTGCTGGAAGGTTCTAGAGCTTCTAGATCTTTCTTTTATAAAAAATACTTAATTCCTTAATAATCATGATTATGACAAGTGCCATGCTCTTATTGGCTCTATCTAAACCTTAGGTTATAATAAATATATATCTATGACCAGCAACATTAATCAAACCTTATGTTATAATTAATATTCTTAAACTATAGGTTAAAATCCACAACTGTTGCTATGAGTGTCCACCTAATTCCCAACTTGAGTCAAAATCCACGGTAACTAACATAATACTAACTAATACTAACTACTACTACTATCTAACTAGCTAAGTAAATATTTTGGGATACTACACTTCAGTCGCAACATTGTCATTCTTAGATGTTCTTCATGCTCGACTTTATCCTTGGAGTACACCAAAATATCGTCGATGAACACTACGACGAACTTGTCCAAGTAATCCTTGAAGACCCGATTCATTAAATCCATAAATGCAGCTGGAGCATTGGTAAGACCAAAATACATAACTTAAAACTCATAATGTCCATATCAAGTTCTAAAAGTTTTCTTGGGAATATCCTCTTCCCCTACCTTGAGTTGGTGATACCCGAATTGTAGATCAATCTTTGAAAACATAGTCGCTCCTCGCAGTTGATCAAACAAGTCATCAATCTGGGGTAACGTGTACTTATTCTTAATTTTCACCTTATTCAGCCCACGATAATCTATACACATCTCCATGCTTCTGTCCTTCTTCTCCACAAATAGAACCGGTGCTCCCCATGGTGAATGACGTGGTCTAATGAAACCTGAGTCTAAGAGTTCTTCTAACTGTGTCTTTAACTCCTTGAGTTTGGTAGGTGCCATCCGGTATGGTGCCACCAAGATAGGCTCGGTTCCCAGTACTAGATCAATTGTGAAGTAAATTTCCTGAGTCGGTGGTAACCCTGGTAAGTCGTCAGGAAATACTTCTGGGAATTACTTTATAATGCGTACGTCTCCAACCTTTAGTGGTGTCTCCTTTACCACATCCGTGACGCTGGCTAAGAATGCGTGACACCATTTCTCTATCATCCTCTGAGCTTTGAGAGATGAAATAAGTGGTGTTCGTAGTCCTGAAACTTTTCCCATAAGGCATAGTGTCTGACCGTCAGGAGTTTCGAACATCACTTTCTTGCATCTACAGTCGATGGTTGCGCCATGCCTTGCTAGCCAATCCATGCCCAGTATCATGTCGAAGTCTTTGATCTCTAGCTCTATCAGGTCTCCTTCTAATTCTACATCCTCAATTTTGATCGATACGCCTTGTACTATGCGTGATGATATGACTACTTTTCCCGAAGGAAATTCTGTCACAAACCTAGTTCTAAATCTTTCACATGGTTTGTCTAATTTTTCTATCATTCCTAACGAGATATACGAGTGTGATGCTCCCGAATCAAATAATATTAAACATATATTATTGAGGATAGGAATCTGACCTGTGACCACTTTGTTACTAGCTTTGGCTTCCCCCTGGGTCAAGGGGAGGACTCTGGTAGGAACCATCTTGTTGTCCCTTTTCTCTTCTTGCTTGAGCTGTGGACATTCCCTCTTTCGATGACCTTCCTGGCCACAATTGTAACATCCCTTGGTGTTTGCACGGCACTCACCAAGATGTTTCTTATGACATTTGGAGCACTACGGGTATTCTACATAACCCGACCTATTGCCTCCATTATTTGTCCATGCTCTTTTGTCATTGTCAGATTTCTTGTTGTCAAGATGTCTTCTCTTCTGACCATTATTGTTGCTATGCTGATGGTTGTTGTTGTGGTTCCGACCATTCCGAGGTTGATTCTGCTGTTTAGGTTCAGGCTTACTAGCCTCCTCTTTACTAACCTTCGCCTGAAGCCTTTCTACTTCTATAGTTGTTTCTAGAGCATCGGCATAAGACTCCTAGCTCAATCTTTGGTTTGAGTCCTCTAACGAACTTGGTGACCCTCAAAAAGTTGGTTGGGACAAATTCTGGTGCAAACTTGGCTAGTCAGTCTAACTGTCGAGCATACTCTGCTACCATCAAGTTGCCCTGCTTCAGACTGGTGAACTGTAATGACCCAACTATTCTAAGACCTTGGACCATTAGAACTACTAAATATAGTTATTACTTTGAAGAACATATACATAAGAAATAATAATAACTTTATTAAAACTTCAACATAATATTGTGGAAATTACAAAGTAAAATAGAATTTTGGTATGGGTACCCATTGTTTAAAACATAAAACATAATTTTAACTAAAGAAGATTGTTTACAATATTAAATGCGGAAAATACATAGAAATATTTTTTTTTAAAAAAACTAAAAATAACGTCATCCTCGATCGACTCGCAGCCCATTCATCTTCAATACACAAGTCAAGCCACCAAGAATCCTCCCGCCTCCATATCTAGTTTCCTGTATCACACTAAAAGAAAAAGGAGTGAGCCTAATGCCCAGCAAGGAAAATATACTAACACATATAACATAAAACATAAACATACAACAAAACAAAACATATACTATAAAACATATATCACAATTCTAACCCATGTACATGGTAAACATTGGGGTTTACTAGCTAAGCAACTATAAGCCTCAAAATACATTGAGGTTTGCTAGCTAAGCAACTATAAGCCCCAAGAAACATAAAAGTATTGGGGTTTTCTATTTGAGCAACTATAAGCCCCAAAAACATATATATCATAACATATCATAACATATCATATCATATCATAACATATTATAGCATAATTATAACATATAAGCATATAAAAAACTATCCTATTTTCCTTACCAAAACCGAGATATTTGAGAACAAATGCGGGACTTGGAACACTCCTAAAACCAACAATAAGAATGGTGAGTATTTCTAAAGGGCAAAGAATAAATGTGGAAACTAAACATTCAAGAAGAAACTTACCAAGAAAGATCTTTAAGTTTCAAGAACCTAATCAAGAACCAATAACCAAAGTTAGCATCTGAATAAAAGAAACTAAAGAAAACTAGAGAATTTTAAAGAACTGGACTTAAAGAATAGGAATACCTTAGTTGACCTTATGGATTGGTCTAACTTCAATACCGAAATACACTAAACCTCACTTCCCAAGTATTTTATAAAGCTTAAGAATGACAAAGCTTTTATCCCAACCGAAGTGTTTATCACTCTATGGTAACACTAGCACCTTGGAGGCTCTGACCACATCTTGAAGAATGAGAGAAATGGTTGGGTACTAGAACCTATTTATAGAGGTAAGGAGTGAAACTAACCACTTTTTTATTTGAATAAAAATAATGAATATTAATTGAAAATGTTTGAATGTTCGTCAATCAGAGGCTTAAGACTCGGTCAAAAACATTCAGAGGCAGGTCTAAGTAGTTAAGCCTTATTTTTAAATGTAAAAACAAAAGTTTCAAAAATTATATCACTAAGGGCGATATATCGCCCCTATATGGCGATATATCGGCTCTGCCTTAGTCCCGAGACTCCGTTCGTACGTTCATGCAACGCCAACGTGTTTTCCGTATCCTCCGTTAGGCGATATATCGGCTCCTATGCTGCGATATATCGACATACGTGAATAATTTAAACACGTAATTGCACTTTTTCAGCATAATTTGAATGGGATAACTACTTTGACTGAGTCATAATACGATCCTAACAGTTTTTGGTAGGTACCAAAGCTTCTATTTCTTTATTTTATCATTAAAAATACTCAATTCCTTAATAATCATGCTTATGACAAGTGTCATGTTCTTATTGGCTCTGTCTAAACTTTAGGTTATAATAAATATCATATTTAGGACCAGCAATATTAATCAAACCTTATGTTATAATTAATATGCTTAGACTATAGGTTAGACTTATAAAATCCATAATTGTTGTTATGAGTTTCGAACTAAGTCCCGGTTTGAACCAAAATCCACGAAATCTAAAATACTATAACTACTACTAACTATCTAGTTAACTAAGTAAGCATTCTGGGACTCTACATGAATTCTTCTACTCTTGTAGCGATGACTGTCGAGTTGTAGTACTTTTTGTGAAAGAGCTCCACAAATCTAGTCCATGTCATGGTGACGATGTCATGAGTTTGCTGTATTAAATCCCACTATATTCTAGCATCTTTCTTTAGAAGAGAAGAAACGCAGGATATGTGGTCCGCGTTGCCGAGATTAATGTGTGCAAGGATCGACTCTACATTCCTTAGCCATTCTTCCGCCTCGAAGGGGTCGGTTGTCCCTTCAAAGTTTGGAGCGTGTTGCTTAGGAAACCGCTCGTAGATTGGCTCTATGTACTGAGCTGGGTAAGGCGTATAGTTTGCCATTGGCCATCACCCATAAAGACCTACTTGTTGGGGTGTTTGAGCCATTTGCTAAGACTGCGGTTGTGGCAGAGGCTGAGGATGAGTCTACGTTTGAGGCTGAGCCTGTTGTCGTTGTTGCTGCAGCAATTCTTCCACTTGTTTCCATAGCTTGATAATTTCAACGGTGTTGTCAACCGGAGGCGGCGGTGCACTTCTATTAGCACTAGTATTGGTAGCACGCGCTCCCCTTCTTTGTACTGGAGGGGCTTCATTAGTCTCGTGAGCAACGCTGGAGGCATTGTCGGCTGTGCAGACCTTCTGAGCAACATCTTCAGCAAAGTTCTAACAGTCGAGAAAAAGCGTGTTAGAACTTACCCTAATAGGCTCTAAGGAAAGACTTAGTCTAAACAAACATAACTCAAACCTATTAGTTATGATTTCTTATGAAAAAAATTATATAAGCCTTCTTTATAATTAGGGTGTGTTTCTATACTTAGAAAAAATAAGCCATCTTTATTACTTTCTAAGTCTGTTTCTATCCTATATGACTTAATTCTCAGGCTCGAAACACGTCGTTGTTCCGAAATTAACCATATTGAGGGAGGGCTGGGATCAGTAAAATCGTTCCCACTACTATGGCCCCCTAAACTCTCAATATAGAACCTGGTCCATTGATTTGTATCCACTCTCACCGAACTCCGTCATTATTTATTAAATTTATTATTCTTTGCAACACTCCTGCTGTATTCCTTGGCTCTCTAATCCTTTTCAATGCCTTAATGGCTCAGATATCCTCATAGGTCAAGGCTCCATCCATTCTTAACTGAAAACATAATGGCTAAAATGTTAGCTATTAACATAAACATATGCATAATAAACATAAACACTTACATTAGCGGTTAGATTCGGATTTTGTGCATGTGTATCAAGGAGAACTTCATGCATATGAACTGTTGCTCTGATACCAACTGTAATGACCCAACTATTTCTAAGACCTTGGACCATTAAAACTACT
This sequence comes from Humulus lupulus, assembly GCF_963169125.1. NCBI lineage: Eukaryota > Viridiplantae > Streptophyta > Magnoliopsida > Rosales > Cannabaceae > Humulus > Humulus lupulus. The sequence continues at coordinate 92,174,987 of NC_084795.1, forward strand.
AGACATAGCCACTATTTTGGGAAACATATATAAGAAATAACATAACTTTATTTAAAACCCCAAAATAAATATTGTGCAAAATACAAAGTAAAATATGAAATATAAAATACTGTATGGGTACCCATTATTTAATACATAAAAACATAAACTTTAATTGTTTAAATACTAATTGTGAAAATACATCAAAACATAATTCAAAAGACTTAAAAATAACGGCGTCCTCGATCGTCACGCAGTCCATTCAATCCATTCATCCTTAACACACAAGCCAAGCTGCCATGAATCTTTCAACCTTCCATAATAATTTTCCTGCATCAAGCTAAAAATAAAGGAATGAGCCTAATGCCCAGCAAGGAAAATGTACTAACAACATACATCATAAACATATGACTATAAAAACGTATATCATATAGGACTACAATATTAATGGCCATTAACTCATTAACATGGCATGTGATAAAACCATCTAGGTCCTCTGTCTACTAATCGAGGTAGGTTAGATCATAAGGTAGTATATGATAATCCATCTAGGCCCTCTGTCTACTAATCGAGGTAGGGTAAATCATAACTCTAAACCATGAAAATGATAAAAATTCTTTGGGCTTGCAATCTAAGCAAGTCATATGCCCAAGCGACTACAAAACATATTCTTGGGGCTTGCTATCTAAGCAAGTCATATGCCCAAGGACTACAAAACATATTTATACATATACATATTATAGCATAAAACATATCATAACATACACACATCATAACATAAACATATAAACACATATAATCTAACCTATTTTCCTTACCAAAAACTGGGATATGGAGACAAGAACAGGATTTGGAACACTCCGAAAAGAACCTTAAGTTCCAAGAAACTTAAACAACCTCGATATCAAAATCTCACTATATCTCACTTCCCAAGTGATTAGAAAAGCTTAGATTGATAAAGCTTTTAACCCAAAACCCAAGTGTTTCTCTCTACAGTAACCTTTGCAACTTGAAGGCTTTGAAGACTACTTGAAGAATGAAGAAAATTACTGAGTACTAGGTCATACTTATAGTGGTCAAGGAGTGAAACTAACCCCTTTAATTTGAATAAATAAATGAATATAAAATGAAAAAGATTTGAATTTTCATTCAACATATGCCCAGAACTCAGTCAAAATCGTTCAAAGGCAGGTCCAAGTGGTTAAGGCTGTTTTTAAATTTAAAAATCCTCAAGATTAAAAAATGATGCACTAGGGGCAATATATCACCTACCCAGGGCGATATATCGCCTAGACCATTTTCGCGAGCCCTGTTCAATCGTTCGTGTGAAGTCGACGTGTTTTCCGTATCTTCCGTAGGCGATATATCGACCCCTATAATTGCGATATATCGACATACGTTGATATATCAAACATGTATTTGCACTTTTTCAGCATATTTTGAATTGATAAAACAGCTTTAACTGAGTCAAAACGTTATCCTAACAGTTTTTGGAAGGTTCTAGAACTTCCAGATCTTTCTTTTATTTAAAATTTTCATCAAAATATACTTAAATCCCTAATAGACATGATTATGACAAGTGTCATGCTCTTAATAATTCTATCTAAACCTTAGGTTATAATAAATAATCTTTCTAAGACTAGCAATATTAATTAAACCTTATGTTATAATTAATATTTCTAAACTATAGGTTAAACTTATAAAATCCATAAATGTTGCTATGAGTTTCCAACTAAGCCCCAGCTTGAACGAAAATCCACGGAATCTAACATAGTACTAACTACTACTACTATCTAGCTAAGTACAATTCTGGGACACTACGAATTCCTATCCTTGATAATATATGTTCAGTATTATTTCATTTAGGGGAAACACACTCGTATATCTCGTTAGGAATGATAGAGAAATTAGAAAAACCTTGTGAAAGATTTAGAACTAGGTTTGTGACAGAATTGCCTTCGGGCAAAGTAGTCCTATCATTACAAATAGTATTAGGCATACCGATCAAAATTGAGGACGTAGAACTAGAAGGAGACCTGATAGAGCTAGAGATCAAAGACTTCGACATGATACTAGGCATGGAGTGGCTAGCAAGGCATGGCGCAACCATCGACTGTAGACGTAAGCAAGTGAAGTTTGAAACTCCTGACGGTCAGAAACTATGCTTTATGGGAAAGGTTTTAGGACTACGAACACCGCTTATTTCATCTCAAAGCTCAAAGGATGATTGAGAAAGGATGTCACGCATTCTCTGCCAGCGTCACGGATGTGGCAAAGGAAACAACACTAAAGGTTGGAGACATTCGCATTATGAAAGAATTCCCAGAAGTATTTCCTGACGACTTACCAGGGTTGCCGCCGACTCAGGAAATTAACTTCACAATCGAACTAGTACCGGGAAATAAGCCTATCTCAAAGGCACCATACCATATGGAAGCTACCGAACTCAAGGAGTTTAAGACACAGCTACAAGAACTTCTGGACTTGGGTTTCAATAGACCAAGCCATTTTCCATGGAGAGCCCTGGTTCTATTTGTGAAGAAGAATGATGGAAGCATGCGGATGTGTATATATTACCGCGAACTGAATAAGGTGACACTCAAGAATAAGTACCCGCTACCTCGGATCGATGACTTGTTTGATCAACTTTGAGGAGCGACCGTGTTTTCTAAGATTGATTTACGGTCTGGTTATCACCAGCTCAAGATATAGGAAGAGGATATTCCCAAGACAACTTTTACAACTCGATATGCACATTACGAATTTTTAGTTATGTGTTTTCATCTTACCAATGCTCCAGCCACATTTATGGATTTAATGAATTGGGTCTTCAAGGATTATTTGGACAAATTCGTCGTAGTGTTCATCGACGATATTTTGGTGTACTCCAAGGATGAAGTCGAGCACGAGGAACATTTAAGAATGACCATGTTGTGACTGAAGAAGCATCAACTTTACGCCAAGTTCAAGAAGTGTGAATTTTGGCTATCACAAGTAGCATTCCTCGGCCACATAGTATCCAAGGACGGAGTTGTTGTAGACCCAGCTAAGGTAAAGGCTGTGATTGATTGGCCAAGACCTAAGAATGCGTCAGAGGTTAGAAGTCTTCTCAGGCTAGCAGGCCATTATTGAAGGTTTGTAGAAGGCTTTTCTAAGTTAACCACTCCGCTTACCAACCTGACCCGGAAACAGGAAAAGTTTAACTGGATGGATAGATGTGAAGAGAGTTTCTAGTTACTCAAGGATAAGTTATGCTCAACACCAGTACTTTGTGTACCGACCCCCAACGACAAGTTTGTAGTATAGTGTGACGCGTCGAAGCAAGGTTTGGGTTGTGTACTGATGCAGAATGACAAAGTGATAGCCTATGCCTCAAGGCAGCTAAAGGAATACGAGCAACGCTATCAAACACACGATATGGAGTTGGCAGTGGTGGTATTCGCATTGAAAATCTGGCGCCACTATCTTTTATGGAGGACGGTGTGAGATTTATACGGACCACAAGAGCTTAAAGTATTTCTTCACGCAGAAGGAGCTCAACATGAGGCAATGCAGGTGGTTAGAACAAGTAAAGGATTATGACTGCGAAATCCTATACCACCTGGGAAAAGCAAATGTAGTTGCTAATGCGCTAAGTAGAAAGAGTTACGGGAATCTAACAGCAATATCTGAAATAGAAAAGCCTCTTGAGCAAGAGCTGATCAATGCTGGATCGGGCAAGAGCATGATGACACATTAGTATCTCACATAGCTGCAGTCAAAGAAGGCAAGGCCACAGATTTCTCTATATCAGGACAGGGGTTCTTGAGATATAAGGACCGGGTATGCGTGCCGAATGACTATGAAATTAAGATGAAGATTTTAGAAGAGGCACACAATACTCCATACTCAATTCACCCAGGGTCGTCCAAGATGACTCATGACCTTAAGGCATTGTATTGGTGGCCGAGAATGAAGAAAGACATAGCCGAATATGTGTCTAAATGCTTAGTATGCTAGCAAGTGAAAGCAGAACATCAGCGGCTTAGAGGCTTATTGCAACTGCTTAGTGTCCCAGAATGGAAGTGGGAAGACATAGCCATGGACTTCGTGATAGGACTACCACCAACAAATAAGAAGCACGACTCAACTTGGGTAGTAGTAGATAGACTAACCAAGTCATCTCACTTCCTGCCTGTTAAGACTACGTACACAGCAGATTAGTACGCAGACATCTATGTTCAAGAAATAGTATGACTGCATGGAATCCCTAAGACCATAGTATCTGATAGAGGATCGGTGTTTACATCAAGATTTTGGGGAAGCTTGCAGCAAGCCATGGGTACCAAGTTAAGTCTTAGCTCTGCATTTCATCCTCAGACTGATGGATAGTCCAAGCGTAACATACAGATTTTAGAAGATATGTTGCACGCTTGTGTACTTGACTTCGGAGGATCATGGAGTAAGTATTTTCCACTGATAGAATTCTCCTACAACGATAGCTACCAGACAACAATCGGGATGGCACCCTATGAGTTACTTTATGGAAGGAGATGTCGATCGCCGTTACATTGGGAAGAGGTAGGAGAAAGGCAACTTCTTGGACCCGAAGCTGTTAGAAAGGCTCAGGAAGCAGTATTTCTAGTTAGAAAGTGTATGCTTGCTGCTCAGAGCCGACAGAAAAGTTATGCAGATGCCAAGCGTCATGATGTGGAATTCAAAGTCGGAGATCGAGTCTTCATAAAAATATTTCCTATGAAAGGTGTTAAGCGGTTTGGGAAGAAAGGCAAACTTAGTCCCCGGTTTATAGGTCCTTTTTGAGATATTGGACAAGGTGGGAATAGTTGCATATAGATTAGCCCTACCGCCAGCTCTAGCAGATAGCCACAATGTTTTTCACATCTCGATGTTGCGTAGATATGTGTCAGACCCATCTCACGTCCTCAAGTACGATACGATAGCACTCTAGAAAGACTTGAGTTACAAGGAATGGTCGGTTAGCATCCTAGTTAGAGGGATGAAGGATTTACGGTCTAAGATTATTCTGATAGTCAAGGTCCTATGGAGTAATAATTCTGAACGGGAGGCAACATGGGAGTTGGAGGAAGACATGTTGGCACGGTATCCCGAATTGTTTGGTAAGTAAATATCAGGGACAAAATTCTTGTTAGTAGGGGAGAATTTTAGTGTCCCTGAATTTTTACTTAGCTAGATAGTAGTAGTAGTTAGTATAGTTTGTAGTATGTTAGTTTCCATGGATTTTGGTTCAAGTTAGGACTTAGTTGGAAACTCATAGCAACAGTTATGGATTTTATAAGTCTAACCTATAGTTTAGAAATATTAATTATAACATAAGGTTTGATTAATATTGTTGGTCCTAGAAATATTATTTATTATAATCTAAGGTTTAGATAGAATTATTAAGAATGTGACACTTGTCATAATCATGTTTATTAAGAATTTAAGTATTTTTTATTAATAGTTTAAATAAAAGAAAGATCTAGATGCTCTAGAACCTTCCAATAGCTATAAGGATCTCGTTTTGACTCAGTCAAAGCTGTTTAATCAATTCAAAATATGCTGGAAAAGTTTAAATATGTGTTTGATATATCAGCATATGCCCATATATCGCAGCTATAGGGGCCGATATATCGCCTACGGAAGATACGAAAAACACGTCGACATCGCACGAACGAAAACGGGGCTGGGGAAAATGGCCTAGGCGATATATCGCCCAAGGTAAGCGATATATCACCCCTGGTGCTTTTTTTTAAAGTTTATGGTTTTTAAATTTAAAAACAGCCTTAACCACTTGGGCCTCCCTTTGAACGATTTTGACCGAGTTTTGGGCGTTTGTTGAACGAAAATTGAAATCTTTTTCATTTTATATTCATTTATTTATTCAAATTAAAAGGGATAGTTTCACTTTTTGAACTTTATAAATAGGACCTAGTACTCAGCCATTTTATTCATTCTTCAAGTATTCTTCAGAGCCTTCAAGTTGCTAAGGTTACTGTAGAGAGAAACACTTGGGTTTTAGGTTAAAAGCTTCTCCAATCTAAGCCTTTCTAAACACTTGGGAAGTGAGATATAGAATTATTTTGGTATCAAGGTATAGATCAAGTTATAAGATCATTCAAGGTATTCTTATTCTTAAGTTTAATTCTTCATGGTTCTTTAGTTTTCTTTTATTTCCTTCCTGATCTTAACTCTTGTTTATGATTCTTGATTAGGTATTTAAGTTTCTTGAAACTTAAGGTTCTTTTCGGTAAGTTTCTACTCGGATGGTTTAGTTTTCTTTTCATCTCTTTTCTTTAGAAACTCACCATTCTTACTGTTGGTTTTAGGACTGTTCCAAATCCCGTTCTTGTCTCCATATCCCGGTTTTTGGTAAGGAAAATAGGTTAGATTATATGTATTTATATGTTTATGTTATGATATGTTTTATGCTATGATATGTATATGTATAAATATGTTTTGTAGTCACTTGGGGCTTATAGTTGCTTAGATAGCAAACCCCAATATTTTTAAGTCGCTTGGGGCTTATAGTTGCTTAGATAGCAAATCCCAAGATTTTTATCATTTTCGTGGATTTAGAGTTATGATTTACCCTACCTCGATTAGTAGACAGAGGACCTAGATAGGTTATCATATACCACCTTGTGATCTAACCTACCTCGATTAGTAGACTGAGGACCTAGATGGTTTTATCACATGCCACATTAATGAGTTAATGGCCATTAATATTGTAGTCCTATATGATATACGTTTTTTTTATAGTCATATATTTTATAGTATATGTATGTGATATAGTCTTATGTTTATGATGTATTATATATGTTGTTAGTAGATTTTCCTTGCTGTGCATTAGGTTCATTCCTTTATTTTTAGTATGATGCAGGGAAATGAATATGGAAGGCGGGAAAGATTCGTGGAAGCTTGGCATGTGTGTTGAGATTGAATGGACTGATGGAAGATCGAGGATGAAGTCTTTTGTCTTATGTCTTTATGTATTTCCGCACTTAGTTCTTTAAACATTTGATTAAAGTTATGATGTTTTTATGTACTAAACAAAGGGTACCCATACCGTATTTTATATTTCATACTCTACTTTGCATTTGACACAATATTTTGGGTTTTAATAATAAAGTTATGTTATTTTTTATGTATGTTTCCCAAAATAGTAGATATGTCTTAGTAGTTTTTAATGGTCCGATGTCTAGAATTAGTCGGGGCATTACAAATACCCTAATTATGAAAATGGTTCAGTGTGGCCTTATCAAATCTTGCATTATGAGTCCATTTCTTAAAATAAAAACATAATGTATTTCATGCAGTTTAAAATAAAATGTTAAAGTCCCACTAATAATATCATTAAACAAAATAACTCATAAAAAATATTCTTAGAAATTGCTAGATCGTTTTCCGTTCATCAGAGCCCCACGACATATCAGACCAAGGAACGCCCCACATCACCATGTGTGCCTATAAGAACACCTATTGCCTACCTGGAAAGGAAAGTAAGGGGTGAGCTAAAAGCCCAATAAGGAAGTAAAAACTAGAACAATAATCCACATAAGTACAACACAAAACTATTATCATCGTACCTAAACTCAAAATGACGTATCATAATCTCATACACTTTATTTAAAAAAATCATCATAATAAATAAAGCAAACAATTATATGAGGTAACCATTAAAGCATAAACTAGTAAATCCTCATCTGTGAGGTATTCATGAGCTCTTGCTCTAGAATAACTTCGCATGTCCACCCTATAAGTTATGTGATACCTTAGTAACTCATTTGTTTTGTCGTGTTCAGCACGCTAACAACACTTTGATTTTCATACAATCATACATCGCATACATACATAATAGTTTATGTCACAACTGATATCTCACACAGTTCAACATAACAACATAAGAATTCTAGCTAATTCCTTACCTCAAGTCCAAGCAATTTAAAGAGTTGGATACTTTACAACGAGCCTAGAATAACAATCAAACACTCATCTCAATATCAAGTAAAACTAAGTATACCCCACTTGTGCATGGGTCATGCACACATGGCATAAAAACATACATACAATAATCTCACATAGCTCACTAAAGAATAATACCAATTCTACTAAGGTAAACTAAATAATTTCAAAACCAGAATCATGCACTTAGTGAAATAGCGTACATTTGAACGTAAAAAATAGACTTGCATGTAACATGCATAGGTGGGAGGGTTCTTAAAATTCGCCTTGAAGTTGGCAAATTCTATTTGTTTATTTTATTATTACTTCTTAAAAAAAAATAGCAAGAAATAGTTTACCAATTTTATTAACATTACCATATTACCTCTTTAGATCACAAGGTTCCATTCTAGATTTTTTATCACAAGATTTATTTTATTTTAACTAGCCCTTTAATTAAATTTGCACCGAAATAATAAAATCTCATTTATTATTCACAAAAAAAAAAAACATAACAACATTTTTCTCTTTCCTACAAAATAATATTAATTAATTCCATAAAATACTCTTATTCATTTTAGCTTAATTAAATAGCTAATGATAAAAAATGACATAAATTAACCTTATAGAAAATAAGACCCTAAGGTCAGAAAATTTCACATTAACTCACAATTAAATAGAAGTTCGAAAAAAGACTAACTATACTCCCATTTATTAAATAAATGCATTGGTCGCCTCGTAAAAATAGTTTTATTTTATTATTTTGTAAATAAAATCTGCATAATTATTTATGAGAAAATACACATCTGAAGCATGGGCAAAAATCATATTTTTTATATACAAATTTTAAGACACGAATTATTAAGACATATATTTGATATTAATTAAAAGAGATTTTCCATAAAACTAAGTAAAAATCAGCAAGAAACATATATATTCCAATTCACAATTTTCGTTTAAACAATTTTAACAAATAAATCTAGTATGACTATATACCTTTATGCATTCAATAACTCAATTAACATGTAATAACAATTTATTAAATAAAATAAAAACTCAAACCTAAAAAAAGCACATGCTTGGCCAAGACACTAACAAAGATTACAAAAAAAATGCAAAATAAAATAAGGCATCACTTGCTGGTTTTTATAGATCAAATTAGAGATTATACGCAGTGGAACAACAATCAAAATTGTTAATTTAACCCCACAAGATTTCTAGATCTATTTCTTCACATACATATATATATTGAATCAAAGATATGAATAGAAAATTACCTCAAGTCCTTCCTTGCTGCTATCTTTTTGTACGACAAAAATCTTTGAGATCTCACACCAGGATCTTCCAAAATATTCTCAACACTCAATACTCAAAGAATGAGTGTGGGCTCGCTATACAAAATAATAGGCAAAATCTATTTATCAGATGCTCTCAACACATGAGATCTGATAAAGTTTGGACCTAAGTTTGTGAAGAAGAGTGACTTATGCTTGTATCACTGTTCTCTTTCTCTCAGGGAGATTTCACGATATATTTTCTATCACTGAAAAGTATCGCTCTGAAAAACTGATCTCGTATATTTAATATATTCAATATATTAAAAATAAAAATAAAATATTAGCTATATTAAGCAATTCAAAATAACTAATTAGTTATCAGATTTTGTTTAAACAATAATATTGTAATCATATTACAATATCTCATTATTTATTTAATATTTAAATAACTAAAATTATGGAACAAAGAAACTTCTAGAAGCTTCTTGTGTGTGTAGCACAGTGACTGTGCACTGTGCTACACGTGTACCACATGTCAAGGAAGGCATGTGATTTTTTTCCCATTTTTCTTATTATTTAAATACCAAAAATCCCAAAAATAAATTAATTCGAAATTAATTATATTTTTGTTAAATCAAATAATTAATTAATTACACATAATTATAGAATAATTATGTTTAGGTCATAGAAAAATATTTTACTTATCAAATAAGTCATTTTGCCCATTTTGTATTTATCTTTGTCAGTGTTTGTTTGAGCCATTTCAAGGACCATTGACTTATAACATTAAGCTCCAATAAATTGAAACTAAATAATTAAACTCTTTAATTATAATATTTAATGTATTAATTATGATATTTCTCCACTATAAATTCAGAATTGAACTCTTTATGTTATAAATATACTTTTACAGAAATCTTATTTTAAGTTTTCCATTGATATAACCATCTTACAATAGTTCAACCCTCTAATTAATTAGTTCATAAATTAGAATGGAAGAATTACCATTTTACCTTTCTAATTTACTTCTTATTCCTTAAGTACCATTAATTCACTAGTGAACAATTAATCTATAATCTAATTATAGATTTGAGCTCAAAATCATTCAGTTCCAGAATTAACCCTTAAGGGAACCAATATACGATCTATTAGGAAAGATTAGATTTCGTATTGTTGATACATGTTCCCAGCCATCCATGATATTAAATCTCCAAAACAAAATTCATTAGCCTCATTCTATGAAGAGACATTAACGAATGAATCAAATGATTTAATAAACATGAACAGGAGTTCATGAACACTTAGGATTTAGATTGATCTATAAATGATCATCAGTTATGATATGAATTACAAATCTTTATTATTAAATGGTTTTTGGATAAAGAATTTTATTCATATCAGTCCATGTCATATATAATCATATTATATAAAGCACAGTTGTCGAGATGACTTACCACATCAATAATCCGAATCTAGATTATTTGTATCAACATGATACACAACAAACCGTACTTACAACCCCAATTAAAGAATTCCATAACTTCAATTTGTTGTTGTTGACTATTTTTATTCATTCATGTGATCTTAATTCTCTCGTACTAATACAAGATCACATCCTCAATAATGAATATGGAATTTTTTTTATATTTACAAAATTATTCAAACAATAATTTAATAATCTAAATATAACAATAATTGACCATGTATTTATTTATTCATCGAATTAATAAATGTCTTTTAGGACATACTCCTAACATCACTACCATGATTCCTAGTCTCCAATATACACCTTAATATATTCCATACACATTACATTGCAATATAATCACATTAAACTTAAATATATTTTATTAACATATCAATGTAAATTCTATCATGCTTGTATTATCACAACTGTTGTACCCTAAAAATACGAGCTCAACCATCTAGCTCAGGGTACAGATGGCGTGAAATAAACAGACGAGGAAAGACTTCGGAAATGTTTCTTAACTTCAGACCTAACAACTCGAGGTTGTGTGTCACTCATTCTGGAACAGCCTAGGATCTTCCAGATCATGAACAACCTAGCATCTTCCAGATCGTCAAGGAGGAAAATGACAGAGATTGAGGCACCCAGTATTCAGATCGCCTGCATTAGGCATGAGCATTATCAAACACAATCCATCCTATTCCATTCATATCCAGCTCGAGATTGGCATCTAGCTCGAATGGGAGAATCCCTATAGACTCGGATACCCGTTATGCGCAATAAATGTATACGATCGTTATATACATTTATAGATTAATATAAAATGACTGTTATCCCCATTTCCTGCCGTGGCCCGGGACGGTGGTCTAGGCCCATGGTCTGGGCGTTCGAATATGGGCCCGGGCCAAGCCCGCTTGGTACCGGGGTAACCAAGGGGCCCCGCCCCAGTGCGATTCTGGGCCCGGACGGTGTCCAGGATGATGATCCAGGATAGTTGTCCGGGAGTGGCACAGAGCTCGGAATCCCATTGAAGTACATGTAAAATGGTCCCGGAGCCTAGTGACCGGTCCGGGCACATGGTAAATGAAGAGGGACAAAGGTAAACGAACCTGGATCAGGTCGTCCCTGTTTGCAAGGAAAAGCATCCGTGACCCTGAAGCCACCCCACGACGCGTGGGGGTTGTCCCCACTTTTCACCTGCGGAAAGGGCCACCTCGGGATTGCACGCCGTTGTTTCAGACCTGCACTGACAAGTGCTCTGACTGCCTTTGTCCCCTGAATCTGCCTCGTAACTCGAAGTGCCCAGACCCAAAAGCACCATTTTGTCGGGCGAAGTATAGCTCTTGGGCCACCTTATTGGGCCTTAATTAGTCTTGAATTTATGTATGTTGTATCTTTTATATTGGGCTTCCACCAGAGGAGCCAAGAGTATCCATATCTCTGATGGGCCCGGGTTATACCCAGCCCAGACCCAGTGTTCACATGAGTCTATAAATACAGGCTATAGAACACTGGAAAAAGGACCTCTCTTCGACTAATATACAGTTACTCTGCCAAGAACATAGGGAGAAACTCCATTGTAAAAGACTTTCTACGCTCTAATACAACTGACTCGTGGACTAAGGCTCATTAACGCCCCAACCACGTAAAATCCTTGTGTTAATCTTCTATATTTCATATATTTAGTCTTAGCTAATATTCATTAGTGTGCTTTCCGAAAATCTCGGTAAACAATGACGATTAGGATATTTAAATGTCCATTAAGTTGGGAAGCTGCCAAATATTGTATGTTACCATTTATATTACGGTTACCCAATATTTTCAACCACAATTCCCTATAAATACAAGGGGAGTGGATTGTAAATAGGACCGTCATTCTGTATGCAAAAACTCTGCCAAAATTGTCATAAACAATTCTGCTTAGTGTTCCTAATTAGATCAATAACAGTGACTCGTGGACTAGGTAGATTTTAACCACTGAACCATATAATTTTTTGGTGTTTTATATGTCTTTATATTCAGTTTACAATAAGCTTAATCTCTCTATATCAGATTCCTAAATCCCCTGTTGACAAAAAATTGCATCAACAACAACAAATCCTAATCAAGAAAACATGTTTATCATAACACAAAAGAAACAAAATGGACTTTAAAACACATACTAGACCAAAACATACACAAAAAAATACATTCTTGTTTTCCATTTTTAATTTAAAATCTAACATGCCTTTATTTAAAATACCAAAACAACACATGTGTTCATTATAGCAATATTAAAAAAAACTATATATGCTAGGACATATACTCTTAGTTAGCCAAGCCTGTAATGCCCTAGATAACCAAGACCGTTACAATGTGTATTTTAAAATACTGCAAGACTTGCTAATCAAGTCGTTTGAACATAAACGTGATTCTAAAGTCGACTAACAAGTTAGGCCTAAACGATTTTGATCATAAATGGTTAATTTTCATTAAAACAAACGTTTGACACATGGGATCCCAAAAACAAGGTTTATGTGGTTAATACAGCTCTCAAAAGTTGATACAACAAAAGCCAGTCTAACGGCAAAATACAATTTAGAGCTCTATTCCTATAATTTCCCTCGGTCGTGGCGATCGAGCAGCTAATGATGTACACTCCGCCCCCAGAGCTCTCCAACTCATGGTTGGTCTAGTTTCCCTTTGCCTTTACCTGCACCACATAGCACTCGTGAACCAAGGCCCGGCAAGAAAACCATAAACAACAAACACATATAGCATAAGTAGCATTCAATCAACTTTAATTCAATTAATTCAGTTATTCAGCAAAGTACAAGCATTAAGCTAAACAACGGTAAATATGTATTTTCAAGCATACATCTCAATCAGTAATACAAATGTTCAGGTGTCAGCACCCTTAGGCCAAGCCTTCTGTTTATCCAGTTGATCAAAACTCGCTTAGGCCGAGCTGTGTTCAGTACACTTATCATCAGCCCCGGCACCCTTAGGCCGCACTTTCATATAACACATAACAACCATATAATCACATAATACATACGCTTAATTATATGGAAACGCAGTCTTGTTCACAACCACAGAGGTGCAATTTTCTTACCTCAAATCTTGAGCGATAAATAAAGAGCGGTCCCGAACACGATCCTCAGTTCTGAGCCTTAACGATAATCCTAGTCACAATCAACAATGGATAACGATCAAACTCTAATCCAATTAAATATTTTGGAAACAAATACTAGCCTCTAGGACCTCGAATTCTACTAAATAGGGTAATAGAATTCATCTCGAGCGCTTAGGTTTGAAACCCCATGCCTCCCAGAGCCTAAAAGATTAGGATCCCTTCATTTTCTATTTAGGGTCACGACTTGCCCTTTAGGGCCACGACCCGCCCCTTAGACAGAGGCCAAGCCCTCCCTACTGAAGGACACGGGCCGCGACTTGCATCCCCCTGGGTCGCAGCACGCCTGGCAAATCAGAGGCATCCCAACCTCTTCAAGCATGTGGGTCACAGTGCCAAAAGAACAGGGTCGCAGCCCGAGCCCCCGAACCCAGAAAACCCAACCTTTTTTCTTGCGTTTCCCTCGAGCCTAAACCTCAAAACTCAACCCCAATCCTCAGCCAATCTCATAATTGAACCCAGAAAACTTATCCTTATATCCCAACCATCATAAATAACCTATAACAAATTTCTTACACCCATCAAACACCCAAAACCAGTCAAAACCTAGAATTCATGCAAGCTCTAAATTCAACAATAATTCAGTAGAATTCAGCAAATTAGGACTTGAAATCTTACCTCAATTCGTAGCTTGGATCCTCAGAAAACACTTTAACTAATCTCATCCTTAATTTCCCTTGGTTTCCAGCTCAAATCCTTCAGTTTGACTTCTTGAGCTTTCTAAACTTCAAAGCTTAAGAAAGGGAGAGAGAACGTGAGTGAGTGAGAGGGAGTGGGTGTTCTGGTGGTTTCCTAAGGCACAGCTGATCAAATATCCTAGTCAAAAGACTAAAATATCGCTCAAGACAACTCAGCCCTTTAATTATTCTAAGGGTAAAACAGTCATTTTCCTGATTCCCACTAACTCCTCAAGTCATCCTACCAATCTCCAATTAATCCCGACATACCCAATTAATCACCAAATACTTATCCCTTACTCAATAAACCCCAAATATACATTGAACTTCCCAAAATACCCCCAAGCTCATCCTGAGCCAGATATTAAACCCCGCTATGACTATTCCTCTAGTTCGCTCACTAGGACCGCCTCAAGTCGTGTACTGCAAATATATCCACATAATAATGTGGTCTCAACCATTTAACACATATAGTCACATTTATGCCCTTACAGGCCAAAATTATAGGTATGCCCTTATAAATAGTATAGGGCCCACATGCATATTTAATACTCATAAACATGATATAATATATTCACATAATCATATAAATCATGCATGCCACATAGTCACACATTTATCTAATTAAACACATATATCTAATTATGTCATCCGGGCATGCTAATCAAGGCACTAAACCCTATTAACATTTTTGGCTCGTTACAACTATCCCCTCCTACTGAGAATTTCGTCCTCGAAATTTTACCTGAATAGATCAGGATACTGTTCCCGCATAGCTAACTCAAGCTTCCAGCTTGCTTCCTCGACCTTGTTATTCCTCCATAATATCTTGACTAAAGGAATCGTCTTGTTCTGTAGAATCTTATCTTTCTTGTCTAGGACCTGAACTGGTCACTCTTCATACGAAAAATCTGTCTGCAACTCCAGATCCTCATATCTCAAAACATGAGTCATAACTGACACGTACTTCTGAAGCATAGAGATGTGGAATACGTCGTGAACTCCTAATAATGATGATGGCAGAGCCAGTCTATAGGCTACCTGCCTGATCCTCTCCAGGATCTCAAAAGATCCTATGAATCTAGGGATCAGCTTGCCCTTTTTCCCAAACCTCCTAACCCCTCGTAATGGTGAAACTCGCAGAATCACGTGGTTCCCTACCTGGAACTCTATGTCCCTACGCTTAGGATCAGCGTAGCTTTTTTGTCTGCTCTGTGAAGCGAGCATTCGAGCTCAAATCTTCTCAATGGCTTCGTTAGTCTTCTGAACCATCTTCGGTCCCATATACTTACTCTCACCCATCTCATCCCAATGTATGGGCAATCTACATCTCCTTCCATACAACATCTCGTATGGAGCTACTCCAATCGTTGATTAATAATTGTTGTGCGAAAACTCAATCAACGGAAGATACTTACCCCAAGACCCCTCGAAGTCTATCACACACGCTCTAAGCATGTCTCCCAATACTTGAATTGTTCTCTCAGACTGCCCATCTGTCTGAGGATGAAAGGTCGTACTGAACTTCAACTTAGTCCCCATAGCCTTCTACAAACCACCCCAAAACTTGGAAGTAAATATGGGATCCCGGACCGATACTATAGATTTAGGAACCCCATGGAGACATATGATCTCCCTCACATACAACTCTACGTACTGATCCACAGTATAGGTCATCCTCACCGGTAGAAAGTGAGCTGACTTGGTGTATCTGTCTACTATCACCCACACCGAGTCATATAGCGCCATTGTCCTGGGTAAACCTCCCACAAAATCCATGGTAATGTCTTCCCACTTCCACTCGGGAATACCTAAAGGCTGCAACAACCCCGCTGGGCACTGATGCTCAGCCTTCACCTGTTCACAAGTTAAATACTTGGCCACGTATTCAACTACGTCCTTCTTCATCCCAGGCCACCAATATAATGTTCATAGATCCTGATATATCTTTGTGGTGCCTGGATGGAGTGAGTATGGTGTAGTATGGGATTCATCAAGTATCTCTCATCTAATACCCAAATCCATCATAACACAGATCTGACTCTTGTATCGTAGTAAACCCATCTCTGAAATAGAATAATCCTTAGTTGCTCCAGCTAGGACATTCTCTCTAACCTCCTGCAACTGTACATCATGTAACGGACCCTCTCTTATCCTCTCTAGGAAGGTAGACTATAAATTAATATTGGTCAACTGGCCCATAACAAATTCTCTCCTTGCTCTATCCATCTCTTCGTCTAATTCCTTTGATATTCTTTGAACTAAACAAGTATCATGGGCCTCTCCAACTCAACGCATCTGCCACTACATTGGCTTTCCCTGGGTGGCAAAGGATGGCACAGTCATAGTCCTTCAACAATTCCAGCCAACGTCTTTGTCTCATGTTCAAGTCCTTCTGGGTGAAGAAATACTTTAAACTCTTATGATCGGTGTATATCTCACACTTCTCTCCATACAAGTAATGTCGCCAAACTTTCAGTGCGAATACTACCACTGCCCGTTCCAAATCATGGGTAGAATATCGTTGCTCGTATTCCTTCAACTGTCGTGATGCATAAGCAATAACCTTCTCATTTTGTATCAACATGCATCCCAATCCCAATCTCGATGTGTCACAATACACTACAAACTTCCCTCCCTCTGAAGGAAGACTCAACACAGGAACGATAATCAGTCATCGCTTCAATTCCTGGAAGCTACTCTCACACTTGTCCGACCAAGTGAATTTCAGATTCTTCCATGTCAATTCTATCATTGGTGTGGCAATCTTTAAAATCCCTTCTACAAACCGTCTATAATAACCCGCTAGTCCAAGGAAGCTCCTAACCTCCGAGGCATTCCTTGGCCTCGGCCAATCCCTAACTGCCTCTACCTTGGCTAGATCTTCCTTAATCCCCATCTCCACTAACAATATGTCCAAGGAATGTCACTTCTGGTAGCCAGAACTCGCACTTCTTAAAATTGGCATACAACCGATGCTCTCTCAATCTCTGTAACACCTGTCAGAGATGTTGTTCATGCTCTGCCTTTGAATTGAAGTAAACTAAGATGTCATTGATGAAGACAATCACAAACTGATCCAAGAAGTCCTTGAACACCCTGTTCATCAAATCCATAAACGTTGCTGGGGCATTGTTCAAACCGAATGACATGACCAGGAACTCATAATGCCCATACCTCGTACAGAAGGTCGTCTTCGAAATATCCTCATCCTTGATCCTCAGCTGGTGATAACCAGATCAAAGATCAATCTTCGAGAATACCATCTTACCCTACAGCTGATCGAACAGGTCATCGATCCTTGGTGAGGGGTACTTGTTATTGATGATCAACTTGTTCAACTCCCTGTAGTCTATACACATTCTTAGAGTCCCATCCTTCTTGTTCACAAATAAAACTAGAGCACCCCATGGCGAGAAGTTGGGTCTGATAAACCCCAAATCTAGAAGCTCTTGAACTGGATCTTCAACTCCTTTAACTCTATAGGAGCCATCCTATATGGTGCCCTCGACACTGGCTTTATACCCGATGCTAACTTGATGATGAACTGAATCTGCCTATGCGGTGGCAGTCCTGGTAAATCCTCAGGAAACACATCCAAGAACTCACATACCAATCTAGTCTCTCCCGGCCCCACTGGCATAACTCTAGTGGTATCCATCGCACTAGCTAGAAAACCTATACAACCTCCTTATAATAGGTCCCTAACTCTCAATGTTGATATCATGGGAATGCGGGGTCCATGCACGACACCCACAAAAACAAAGGGGTCTTCACCCTCAGGCTCAAAGGTCACCATCTTCTTCCTACAATCTATAGTGACCCTATATCTGACAAGCCAATCCATTCCTAAAATCATATCAAAATCATCCATACCCAACTCAATCAAATCTAGTCATAGTTCCATACTATCCACCATCACTGGAAATGCTCTAATCCATCTCCTAGAAAACTACCAGCTCCCCTGTAGGCAGTATAGTCCCAAAACCCGCAATATAATACTCACTAAGGCTAGACAATCTATCAATTACCTTACTAGAAACAAATGAATGTGTAGCACCAAAGTCAATCAATACAGTATATGAAGAGCCAGCACTAGAAAGCTGACATGTCACTACTAAGGGACTAGCCTCGGCCTCTGCTTGCGTCAAGGTGAACACTCGAGCTGGAGTCAAGTTCTCCACCTTCTCTGGTTCCTCTTTCTTCGACGTTAGGCAATCCTTCTTGAGGTGTCCAATCACCCCGCACAAGTAACAAGCTTTTGCCCGACATTTGCTCGGATGGCTCTACTTGCATCTTGTGAACTCTTGATAATTTCTCCATGTCTCACCACCTCCTTGGCGGCCACCATGAACACCCCATCCCCTCCTATCAGGACCAACAGAAGTCAAGGTGTCTGGGGTCTTCCTCTTATGATCACTGGGGCCTCCGCTCCTACTAGACCCTGTATATGGAGGCACTGCGCTGCGAACATCCCGTCTCGCAGCGTTCTCCCTCCAAATCTTATTCTCTGCCTCCTCAGCAGTAAGAGCCTTCTCAACAGCCTGAGCATAAGTCGTCTGCCCAGGTACTGATGTGATCCTCACATTTTGGGCTATCATAGCATTAAGCCCTCAAATGAACTTGTTCTATCTGGTTGCATCTTTAGGCACTAAGTCTGGTGTAAACTTCGCTAGCCTATCAAACTTCAGGACATACTCAGTAACTATCATACTTCCCTGTACCAACCCCATAAACTCATTCACCTTTGTTTCCCTGTCGAAAACGTTGTAATACTTCAGGTTGAATAGATCTCTGAACCCATCCCAACTTAAAGTAGAAACATCCTGAGCCTGTGATGAAACCTCGCACAAAATACGGGCATCCTCTCTAAGCATATAGGTGGCACAGGCCACCCTGTCATTACCTTCCACCTTCGTAAAATCCAGGATGGAGGTGATCATACTCATCCACTGTTTAGCCTATATTGGGTCTGGTCCTCCCTCAAAGATTGGAGGATGTTGTCACCTAAATCGTTCATAAAGTGGCTCCCACCTGTTCCCAACCTCAAGTGGATGTACAATTGGTGGCACAATAGGTGCATTACTCCCTGACGGAGCCTGCTGTCTCAAAAGGAGATTCTGTTCTTCCTGAATCTGTAGCCTGGCTTGCATATCAACAAGTATCTGCTGCCAGTTCTAAGGGACTTTTAGAGGGTTCTGGCCCTTCTCATCATCTCTAGCCTCAACTCCTGTGCTAGCTAGTTGTATTGATCACCTTGGATGCATAACTGTCCAAGTCTATCTGCAATCAACGACTCGACAGTCAGGAAATGATGATAGGTTAACATTCTTTCCATGGTCCAACATCAAAATTCAACCAACAATATGCAATCAAGATGCAAACAAGCATTTAAACATTTCTTCATGTACAGTAACAATGCTAATAAGCATGCGTTATCACATAGTAGTCAAGGGCCAGGCCTTATCAGTATATCTCATGCTCCCTATTAAACACACAGATAAAACATTTACACTTCATTTAAGCATTTAAGCGTACAATCACATATATATAGTTTCCAAACCTTGAGTCGAGCTTGTCTTTAGCAGCGAGTGTACATGCCCAGCCAGTCTTCAGGTACCCTTAAACCTAGACTGCTTTGATACCAAGTTGTAATGCCCTGGATAACCATGACCGTTACACTATGTATTTTAAAATAGTGCAACACTTGCTAATCAAGTCGTTTGAACATAAACGTGATTCTAAAGCCAACTAACAGGTTAGGGTTAAAAGATTTTGATCATAAACGGTTAATTTTCATTAAAATATATGTTTGATACATTGGATCCCTAAAACAGGGTTTATGTGGTAAATACAACTCTCAAAAGCTGATACAAAAAAATCCAGTCTCACGGCAAAATACAATCTAGAGCTCTATTCCTGTAACTTTCCCTCAGCTGTGGCGGTCGAGCAGCTAATGATGTACACTCCGCCCCCAGAGCTCTCCAACTCATGGTTGGTCTAGTTTCCCTTTGCCTTTACCTACACCATGTAGCACTCGTGAGCCAAGGCCCAGCAAGAAAACCATAAACAACAAACACATATAGCAGAAGTAGCATTCAATCAACTTTAATTCAATTAATTCAGTTATTCAGCAAAGTACAAGCATTAAGCTAAACAACGGTAAATATGTATTTTCAAGCATACATCTCAATCAGTAATACAAATGTTCAGGTGTCAGCGCCCTTAGGCCGAGCCTTCTGTTTATCCAACTGATCCAAACTCGCTTAGGCCAAACTGCGTTCAGTACACTTATCATCAGCCCTGGCACCCTTAGGCCGCACTTTCATACAATGCATAACAACCATATAATCACATAATACATACGCTCAATTACAGGGAAACACAGTCCTGTTCACAACCACAGAGGTGCAATTTTCTTACCTCAAATCTTGAGCGATAAATAAAGAGCGGTCCCGAATACGATCCTCAGTCCTGAGCCTTAACGATAATCCTAGTCACAATCAACAATGGATAACGATCAAACTCTAATCCAATTAAAAATTTTGGGAACAAATACTAGCCTCCGGGACCTTGAATTCTACTAAACCGGGTAATAGAATTCATCCCAAGCGCTTAGGTTTGAAACCTCGTGCCTCCCCGAGCTTAAAAGCCTAGGATCCCTTCATTTTCCATTTAGGATCGCGACTTGCCCTTTAGAGCTGCGGCCCGCCCCTTAGACAGAGGCCAAGCTGTAATGACCCAACTAATTCTAAGACTTTGGACCATTAAAACTACTATACATAGACAATATTCTTAAGAAAACATACATACGAAACATTCTTAACTTTATTAAAAACTCTAAGGTAAATGTTGAAATACATAAATCGGGGTATGGGATCCCATTGTTTGAAAAATAAAACATAACTTTAACTTAATTAAAAAAATTTACAAAACCAAGTGCGGAAAATACATAGAAACATAGTTAAAAAGACTAAAAATAACGTCGTCCTCGAATCGTTCATGCAGTCCACCGAATCCATTCTTCCTCAATACACAACCCCAAGCTGCCAAGAATCCTTCTGTCGCCATAACTATTTTCCTGCATACATAAAATTAAAGGAATGAGCCTAATGCCCAGCAAGGAAAATCTACTAAAAACATAAAACATACACATAAACTATATCATGAACATATACTATAAACATATGTCATATACTACTACAATGGCCATTATACTACTTGGGGCTTGTAAACTAAACAAGTCATATGCCCAATAGATTGGTGGGGCTTGCTAGCCAAGCAAGTCATATGCCCATAATTTATTGGGGCTTGTTAGCTATACAAGTCATATGCCCAAGGTCTATAAACATACTATACACAATGTAACATGAGATAACATAACATAACATAACATGAGATAGCATAACATATCATATAAGCATATAAATTCTATCCTATTTTCCTTACCAATACCGGGATTTAAGAACAAGGGTGGGATTTGGAACACTCCTAAAACCAATAATAAGAATGTCAGTATTTATAAAGAAAGAGATGATAAAGAAATGAACTAACCCACCAAAATGAAACTCATCGAAAAGAAACTCATCGAAAAGAAACCTTAAGTTCAAAGAACTAAAATATGTAACCAAGAATGGAAACAATGAGTTAGGATTTGAGTGAAGAAAACTAAGAGAAATTAAAGAAATATACAGAAATGAACTTAAGTTTAGGAATACCTTTGGATGTACTAGAACCGAACTACACCTTGATATAGAAAAATGCATTATTATCTTACTTCCCTAGTGTTTATAAAGCTTAAGATGATAAAGCTTATACCCCAACCCAAGTGTTTATCACTCTATGGTAACCCTAGCAGCTTGAAGGCTCTGAACACAACTTGAAGAATGAGAGAAATGGTTGGGTACTAGGTCCTATTTATAGAGTTCAAGGAGTGAAAAGATCTTCTTTTAGCTTGAATAAAAATAATGAATATTAATTGAAGAATATTTGAATATTCGTTCAACAGAGGCTTAAGACTCGGTCAAAACGTTCAGAGGTTGGTCAAGAGGTTAAGTGTTGAATTAAGCTCGGTTTCAAAAACATTTGAAAACATAGCCCTAGAGCCAATATATCGCCCATTGTAGGCGATATATCGCCTGGGCTTATATCTCGAGGGTTCGTCAGTGCGTTTGTGCAAAGTTCATGTGTTTTTCGTATTCCCCGTGTGGCGATATATCGGCACCTAGGCTGCGATACATCGGCATACGTGAATATTTTAAACACATAATTGCACATTATCAGCTTAATTTGAAATGATAAAACAAGTTTGACTAAGTAATACGAGATTCCAGCAGGTTCTGGAAGGGTCTACAGCTTCTAGAAACCTCTATTTTTGAATTAAATGCTTAAATCCTCAAATAAACAAGGTTGTGACAAATGTCATGCTCTTAATGGTCTTGGAAGATTCTAGAGCTTTCTTGAACTTTCTTTCTATTTAAACTATAGTTAAATCCTTAAATAAACCTACACACGACAAGTGTCATGTTCTTATTAACTCTATCTAAACCTTATAGTATAATAAATGACATCTTTATAATTGTCTATATTAATTAAACCTTATGTTATAATTAATATTCTTAAACTATAGGTTAAACTTATAAAATCTATAAGTGTTGTTACGAGTGTTCAACTAAGTCCCGGCTTGAACCAAAATCCACAGTAATAAACATACTATAACTACTACTAACTATCTAGCTAGCTAAGTAAAGTTTTGGGACTCTACAATTCTCCCCTACAACAAAGAATTTCATCCCCGAAAATTTCTTACCAAACAAATCCGGATACCGAGCTTGCATGTCCTCCACCAACTCCCACGTCGCCTCCCGTTCAGAACTATTACTCCATAGGAGTTTGACTATCAGAATACTCTTAGACCATAACTGCTCCATCCCTCTATCTAGGATGCTAACCAGTCGTTCCTCGTAACTCAAGTCATTCTGGAGCGCTAACATATCATACTTGAGGACGTGAGATGAGTCCAACACATACTTTCGTAGCATCGAGATGTGGAACACATTGTGACTATATGCTAATGCTGGCGGTAGGGCTAATCTATATGCAACTGCTCCCACTTTGTCCAGTATTTCAAAAGGACCTATAAATTGGGGAATAAGCTTGCCTTTCTTCCCAAACTGCTTCACACCTTTCATAGGAGATATCTTTAGGAAGACTTGATCTCCGAATTTTAATTCCACATCACGCCGCTTGGCATCCGCATAGCTTTTCTGACGGCTTTGAGCAGCAAGCATGCACTTTCTAATCAGTGCTACTGCTTCTTGAGCTTTTCTAACAGCTTCGGGACCAAGAAGCTGCCTTTCTCCTACCTCGTCCCAATGTAACGGCAATCGGCACCTTCTTCCATAAAGTAACTCATAAGGCGCCATCCTGATCGTTGACTGGTAGCTATTGTTGTAGGAGAATTCTATCAGCAGTAAGTACTTATTCCATGATCCTCTGAAATCAAGTATACAAGCGCGCAACATATCTTCCAATGTATGGTACGCTCGGACTGACCATCTGTCTGAGGATGAAATGCTGTACTAAGACTCAACTTAGTACCCGTGGCTTGCTGAAAGCTTCCCCAAAATCTCGATGTAAGCACCGATCCTCTATCGGATACTATTGTCTTAGGGATCCCATGTAACCATACTATCTCTTGGACATAGATGTCTGCATATTGATCCGTTGTGTATGAAGTCTTAACAGGCAGGAAATGAGCTGACTTGGTTAGTCTATCTATTACTACCCAAGTTGAATCATGCTGCTTATTTGTTCGTGGCAAACCCGTCATGAAATCCTTGGCTATATCGTCCCATTTCCATTCTGGAATGCTAAGTGGTTGCTATAAGCCTACAGGGCGCTAATCTTCTACTTTCACTTGTTGGCATACTAAACATTTAGACACAAATTCCAGTATATCCTTCTTCATTCCTGGCCACCAATATATTGGCTTGATATCGTGAGTCATCTTGGTTGACCCTGGGTGAACTGAGTATGGGGTACTGTGCGCTTCTTCTAAGATCGTCCTCTTAATCCTTTGCTCATTTGGCACGCATACCCGATCCTTATACCTCAATAACCCTTAACCGGATATTGAGAAATATGTGGCCTTCCCTTCTCTAACTGCATCCATATGTGCTACTAATGTGTCATCATGCCCTTGCCCAATCTATATATCCTTTAACAGACATGCCTGGATAGACAAGTTAGCTAGCTTATCAATGACTACTTATATTCCGGTACAGATCAGCTCCTGTTGTAGTGGCTTTTCTATTCCAGCTAGTGCTGCTATACCTCCATAACTCTTCCTACTTAGCGCATCAGCAACTATGTTTGCCTTTCCCAGGTGGTATAGGATTTCACAGTCATAGTCCTTCACTAGTTCTAACCACCTGCGCTGCCTCATGTTGAGCTCCTTCTGAGTGAAGAAGTACTTTAAGCTTTTGTGGTCCGTATAAATCTCACACCATTCTCCGTAAAGATAATGGCGCCAGATTTTCAACACAAAGACCACTGCTGCCAACACCATATCATCTGTTGGATAGCGTTGCTCATACTCCTTCGGCTACCTTAAGGCATAGGCTATCACCTTGTCATTCTGCATCAGCACGCAACCCAACCCTTACTTCGATGCATCGCAATAGACTACAAACTTGTCGTTGGGTGTCAATACACAAAGTACTGGTGCTGAGCACAGCTTATCTTTAAGCAACTAGAAGCTCTCTTCACACTTATCATTCTAGTTGAACCTCTGTTGTTTTCGGGTCAGGTTGGTGATTGGAGTGGCTATCTTAGAAAAGCCCTCTACAAACCTTCGATAATAACCTGCTAATCCGAGAAAGCTCCTTACTTCTGATGAGTTCTTTGGTCTTGGCCAATCCTTTACAGCCTCTACCTTAGATGGGTCTACTGCAACTCTGTCCTTGGATATAATGTGCCTGAGGAATTCTACTTGCGTAAGCCAAAATTTTCACTTCCTAAACTTGGCGTAAAGTTGATGCTCCTTTAGTCATAACATGACCAACTTTAAATGCTCCTCGTGCTCGTTTGCGTCCTTTGAGCACACCAAGATATTGTCGATGAACACTACGATGAATTTATCCAAGTAGTCCTTAAAGACCTCATTCATTAAATCCATAAACGCAGCTGGAGCGTTGGTAAGACCGAAAGACATGACTAAAAACTCGTAATGCCTATAACGAGTTCTAAAGGCTCTCTTGGGAATATCCTCTTCCCGTACCTTGAGCTGATGATACCCGGACCATAAATCAATCTTTGAAAACACGGTCGCTCCTCGAAGTTGATCAAACAAGTCGTCAATCCAAGGTAACGGGTACTTATTCTTAATCGTCACCTTGTTCAACTCGCAGTAATCTATGCACATATGCATGCTTCCGTCCTTCTTCTTCACAAATAGAACTGGTGCTCCCCATGGCGAATGGCTTGGTCTAATGAAACCTAAGTCTAGGAGTTCTTGTAGTTGTGTCTTTAACTCCTTAAGTTTGGTAGGTGCCATTCAGTATGGTGCCTTGGAGATAGGCTCGGTGCCCGGTACTAATTCGATTGTGAATTCAATTTCTCGAATCGGCGGCAATCCTGGCAAATCTTCGGGAAATACTTCTGGGAAATACTCTACTACCGATAAGTTACCTTGTTTCAGACTGGTGAACTCCTCAACCCTTGTAGCGATGACTGCCGAGTTGTAATATTTCTTGTGGAACAGCTCTACAAATCTGGTCCATGTCATAGTTGCAACATCGTGAGTCTGCTGAACTAAATCCCACCATATTCTAGAATCCTTCTTAATAAGAGACAAAACGCAGGATATGCAGTCCGCGTTGCCGATATTCATGTGCGCTAGGATCAGCTCTACATTTCTAAGCCATTCTTCTGCTTCGAAGGGGTCCGTTGTCCCTACAAATTTTGGAGTGTGTTGCTTATGAAACCGCTCGTAGATTGGCTCCATGTACTGAGCTGGGTAAGGCGCATATTTTGCCATTGGCCATCCCCCATAAGGACCTACTTGTTGGGGTGCTTGAGCCATTTGCTGAGGCTGCGATTACGGCTGAGGCTGAGTCTGAGTCTGTGGTTGTGGATGGGCCTGCTGTCACTGTTGCTACAGCAATTCCTCCACTTGTTTTCGTAGCCTAACAATTTCTGCGGTGTTGTCAACCGGAGGCGGCAGTGCGCTTCTGTTAGCAGCAGTATTAGTAGCACGCACTCCCCTTCTGCGAACTGGAGGGGCTTTAGTAGTCTCATGAGCGATGCTGGAGGCATTGGCATTTGTGCGTGCAGACCTTCTGAGTGACATCTTCAGCAGAGTTCTAACATTCAAGAAAAAAATGTTAGAACTTACCCTAGTAGGCTCTAAGGCAAAAACTTAATCTAAGCAAACATAACTCGGACCCATTGGTTTTGATTTCTTATGAAAAATTATATAAGCCTTCTTTATAATTAGGGTGTGTTTCTATACTTAGAAAAATAAGCCAACTTTATTATTTTCTAAGTCTATTTCTAATCATCCTATATGACTTAATTCTCAGGCTCGAAACTCGTCGTTGTTCCAAAGTTAACTATATTGAGGGAGGGTTGGGATCAGTAAAATCATTCCCACTACTATGGCCCCCTAACACTCAATATAGAACTCGGTCCATTGATTTGTATCCACCCTCACCGAACTCAGTCATTATTTATTTATTTAAATTTATTATGATTGAAAAAAAAAATCAAACTCATACATGTCATTCAAAAATAACAATAATATTCATTTGGAAAAAGGTTTTCACTAAGTACAATCATAAATGCAAAAATAAATAAATAAACTAATCTAAAAATCAGGATCTTCTACATCTGACCCTTCATCTAACATATCATCATCTATCTCCTCACAATCATCATTATCTTGAGCCTCAAAAATTCCTTGAGGAAGATTCTTAAAGATTCTATGTTTTTGCTCATTAGTGAATTGGAATTCCATCTTAGAGGTGAACCTAAGTATGAGAAAATAATATCTCATAGCTACTGGTAATTCATCCTCATCATCTATAGTCTCCCATATTTCTTCTAAAGCTGAAATTGCAGAAGGATAATCTTTAAAAAGCCTAATCACTAAAACACATTGCTCCGTAGCTCTCATCATGATTTTCTTAGTAATTTGGAGGTGAACTTTCTCCTTGTGGAATAAGAATAATCTCTGAGTAATTCTCTCTAACACTCCTACTGTATTCCTTGGCTCTCTAATCCTTTTTAATGCCTTAATGGCTCAGATATCCTCATAGGTCAAGGCTCCATCCATTCTTAACTGAAAACATAAGGACTAAAATGTTAGCTATACACATAAACATAATAACTATAACGTAGACACTTACATTGGTGGTTAGATTCGGAGCTTGAGCGTGTGTATTAAGGAGAAATTCATGTATATGGATCGTTTCTCTGATACCAACTGTAATGACCTAACTATTTCTAAGACCTTGGACCATAAAAAGTACTAGACATGGCTACTATTTTGGGAAACATACATAAGAAATAACATAACTTTATTGAAAACCCAAAATATTGTATCAATTACAAGATAATGTAAAAATATAAAATAAAATATAATATGGTATGGGATCCCATTGTTTATAAAACATAAAACATAACTTTAAATACTAATTGCAGAATTACATCAAAAACATAATTTAAAAGACTAAGTAACATCATCCTCGATCGACAAACAATTCATTCATTCCATTCATCCTTAACACACAAGCCAAGCTGCCATGAATCATTCCGCCTTCCATAAATCATTTTCCTACATCAAGCTAAACATAAAGGAGTGAGCCTAATGCCCAGCAAGGAAAATCTACTAACACATAAATCATAAATCATAAGACTAAATCATAAACATATACTATAAAATATATGAATATAAAAAAACGTATATAATATAGGCCTACAATATTAATGGCCATTAACTCATTAACATGGCATGTGATAAACTATCTATGTCCTCTATCTACTAATCGAGGTAGGTTAGATCACATGGTAGTATATGATAACCCATCTAGGTCCTCTATTAGTCAAGGTAGGGTAAATCATAACTCTAAACCATGAAAATGATAAATAATCTTGGGGTTTGCTATCTAAGCAACTATAAGCCCCAAATGACTACAAGACATATTTATACATATATATATACATATCATAATATAAAGCGTGTAATAGAATAAACATATCATAACATAAACATATAAGCACATAAAATCAATCCTATTTTCCTTACCAAAAAGCCATGATATTTGGGAACAATAACGGGATTAGAACACTCCTATAAACCAACAGTATAAATGGTGAGTATCTCTAAAGAATAAAGATGGAAAGAAAAATAAACCATCAAGAAGAAACTTACCAAGAAGAACCTTAAGTTTCAAGAAACTTAAATACCTAATCAAGAATCATCAACAAGAGTTAGGATATGAATAAAAGAAAACTATAGAATTATACAGAACTGAACTTAGGGATAAGAATACCTTGAATGATCTTATGAATTGATCTAAAACTTGATAC
Organism: Humulus lupulus; assembly: GCF_963169125.1. Lineage (NCBI taxonomy): Eukaryota > Viridiplantae > Streptophyta > Magnoliopsida > Rosales > Cannabaceae > Humulus > Humulus lupulus. Next base: position 92,204,093 of record NC_084795.1, read on the forward strand.
CGAAATCTCACTATATCTCACTTTCGAAGTGTTTAGAAAAGCTTAGAATGATAAAGCTTTAACCAAAAACTCAAGTGTTTCTCTCTATAGTAACACTAGCAACTTGGAGGCTCTGAAGACTGCTTGAAGAATGAAGAAAATGACTGAGCACTAGGTCCTATTTATAGAGTTCAAGGAGTGAAACTAACCACTTTTAATTTGAATAAATAAATGAATATAAAATGAAAAATATTTGAATTTCACTCAACATACACCTAGAACTCAGTCAAAATCGTTCAAAGGCAGGTCCAAGTGGTTAAGGGTATTTTTTTAATTTAAAAATCATCAACATTCAAAAATACATCACCAGGGCCGATATATCGCCTACCCTGGACGATATATCGGCTCCACCCTAATCCCAAGCCCTGTTCGAACTTTCGTGCAAAGTTGACGTGTTTTCCGTATCTACCGTAGGCGATATATCGGCCCCTAAGCTGCGATATATCGGCATACGTTGATATATCAAACATGTATTTGCACTTTTTCAGCATATTTTGAATTGGATAAATAGCTTTGACTGAGTCTAAACATGATCCTAACAGTTTCTGGAAGGTTCTAGAGCTTCTAGATCTTTCTTTTATTAAAACTATTCATCAAAATACTTAATTCCTTAATAAACATGATTATGACAAGTGTCACACTCTTAATGGTTTTATCTAAACCTTAGGTTGTACTAAACAATATATCTTGGACTAACAATATTAATCAAACCTTAAGTTATAATTAATATTCTTACACTATAGGTTAAACTTATAAAATCCATAATTGTTGCTATGAGTTTCCAACTAAGTCCCGGCTTGAACCAAAATCCACGGAATCTAACATACTACAAACTAATACTATCTACTACTACTATCTAGCTAGCTAAGTAAATATTCCGGGACACTACATTCACATATAAACAAATAATATTCCAATATATCCCTCCTGGGCCCCCTAATCAAGGCACTAAGCCTTATTAGGAATTTTGGGACGTTACATAAACAGTACGCAACCTACCCAAATCTTTCCAAAATCTCAAATGGACCTATATATCTCGGGCTCAATTTTACTTTCTTGCCAAAATAAATAATTCATTTCATTGGCGAGACTCTCAAAAACATAAACTTGCCTACTGAAAACTCGATGTCCCTCCTCTTAAGGTTCTCCCCTACTTTGAACAGTAAGCATTCTCTGTCAAATTTTCTCAATTGCCTCATTGGCTTCCCTAACAGCCTCAAGGCCTAATGGTAGTTGCTTATGCCTCGAGACAACTCAAGGTAATAGTGTACTAAATCTATTCTCAAAGATTTTACAAGGAAATCTCAGTTTATCAATTAGATTTTAAGCTACATAAGAATGAGTTGCTCTAGAATCAATGAGGACTCTACACATAATACCTTTTTTCCTAAAATTTAGCATGATGATGTGGCATAAACATAAGGCACACAAAAGTCACATGACAAGTCATTTATGGAAGACTGGTCGACCCACGACCAGACAGGAGAAGGAAACATGCTATCAGACACGTGCAGGAGTTATGCAGAGCAGTAGGAAAAGAAGTTGGTCAAAAGACATGCGACTAGAGCTGCTCGATGAAACGCAGTTAAAGCTCAAAGTTAGTTAAATGTATAGATATTTGCGGGGTATCTGTTATTTCAAATATAAAGTGTATTATTTACATATTATTTTATTATTGCTTATGGCACAAGTTACGCAAGGCCCATGGCCCATCTTTGTACACCCTTGAGTCTATAAATAGAGACCTAAGGATTCATTACTCCTTAAGTTGTAATTCTTTATTTTCAAAGAGTTCAGAAGATTTGAGTGATGTTATACACGTTCTTGTATCCTTCTTCCTAACTTATGAAACTTGGTGGACTCTAGTCTGTTGATCGCAGGTTTTGGGGGATTTACATTAATAAGAGTATTAAGTGGACGTAGGTCAATAACGACTATCGGGGCAAAACTACTATAAATATGTGTATCATTTATTATTCATTTATTATTCTTAAGTTCAATTTTTATTTCATATCATTTATTTGACTTACTGTCGTTGACCAATTCGTGGGTCAACATTTTGGTGCTTCAATTGAGAGTTGAACTCAAGAAGATCAAAGTTGAGAAAAGATGGCTAAGTCTACTAGAAGAACACAGGGTCAGTAGACTAGTCAAACGTCTAAGAACCCTTAGAACCCACCTCCTCCACCGGGAGTGACTGAGGAGGAACCTCAAGTAGAACTGGAGGAAGAAAGTGAAGAATTGGATGTTGAAACCCTACGGTGATCCATAGGGATGTTGCAGGATGAGTTAGCCACATGAAAGCTAACCAGGAGAATGTTGCTGAGACTATGGTTATGCAGCAAATGGAAATTGACAGACAAAGGCGAAAGCTCAATGATAGGCATGCCGAGATGGATCACCATCAGAGAGATGCAACTGTCGCCTTGGAGGCAGCTATATAGTTAGCACAAGGAATTCAACCTACACAAAACCCTCAACCCAAACCACCTCAAAATCCACAATCTCCTCAAAACCCACAACCTGAGCAACCACAAAATCTACAACCACAATGAAATCCTCAACCAAAACAACACCGAGCTGCCCAACCTGAAAGACATCCCTAGAATTCTAGTAGACGTAATGAGCAGTGTTAGCCTCCTCGGTCTGGTCAATTCAGTGAACAGCCACCTCGACAGAATAGGGATGAACAACATCCTTGAAGCCGAAGACATCTTGTAACAGACGAATAGGTTCTATCTGGGAAAGCACCAGAAAATGCTCCCTCAGCAAATAGGAGGCAACCAAACTTAGGTTGTGTGATCAGAGATCCCCCACGACATAACAATGTCCAGGGCCTAGAGACCAACGCAAACCTCATAGGCCTCCTCTAGTTTATTGAGACAAATTTAGACGAAGAGAAGGTGATATTGCGTACAGCAAGTCGCGCACTCACGGGTCGCATTTTAGAGATGGGCGTGATTACAACGAAGGGGATTCCAAGTACAATAGAAATCCAAGAAGAAACTATAGCGTCCCAAATTTGCTAACAAGGCATAGTGCATTGGTTACTGTGCCTGGAGGGCATAATTGGATGTTTATGTGTTAGTCTGATTTAATCGTAATTATATATGGGAATTTTATGAGTTATATTACGATATGACTACTTATGCATGTTAATGTGTATTAAATATAATTATAGGCCTATTTTTGTTAAAAAAGGCATTTTCGTAATTTTGACCCGTTGAGGGTATTTCTGAAATATATGTGCTTTGTGAGTGGGACCACATTAGTATGTGGATATATTTGAGATGTGCGGCACGAGGCGATCCTGGTGAGAAATTTTGCGGATAAGTCACAATGGGGAGTTATACCCGACTCGAGGTAAGCCTAGGGGTATTTTAGTAATTTGGTGAGTTATTGGGGATATTAGAGTATGAGTTATAATTGGGAGAAAATATTAGTGTTTGGAAGATTAGTGGAATTAATTGGGAATCTTAAGTGAAATTTGAGGTTTTGCGGGAAAAGGGTGGAAAAAGACGATTTTGCCCTTAGGGGCATTAGAGAATCAAGGTAAAGGCTATAGGTATTTTGTTATTTTCCCTAGCCTTGGATTACCTTAGTTACTAGAGGTCAATAGAAGCTAAGGATGAAATCAGAGAACATAACACTCGACAAACCCTCAACTCTTTCTCTCTCTCGTTGCTCACTCTCTTGAGGCACTTATGGTTTTTTTAATTTTTGAGGAGAAAGGATGGGAAACTTGAAGCTTGGTGCTAGGAATTGGGTTAGGTGCAGCTTGGGGTTGTAATTGCACAGTTAAGGTAAGGTCTGAACTTTGTTTTTGCTATGAATTTCTGGCTTGGTTATGGTGTTCTTGAGTTTTAAACTTTAGATTGGGTTTTGTTTTGGGCTAAGGATTTGAATTGGTTTTTGGGTGTTTATTGTATCTTCTGATGTGTTAGTAAGAGTTCTAGGCTTAGTTGGAGACTTTGGGGCAACTTTGGGACTGATTTGGAGGTTTTGGTTCGAAGGAAATGAATGGAAAGTTTTCAAAATATGGGTTTGTGGGGTTGTGTCACGGCACTGTTCTTGGAGCGTTGTGGCCCGCATGAACTCAGAGGTTGGGGTGGTTCTCTGATTCTCCTTGGTGTCGTGATGCCTGGTGGGCTACGTCGTGGCCCTTGTCCAGGGAAATGGCTTGGCGGCTCTCTGACTTGTAGAGCGTTGCGGCCCTTTTTGGGGGGTGTCACGACTCAAATGGGGAAAATTGGCCAAATAGGGTTTTTGAGTACATGAACTCAAACCCAAAGGCTTCAAAAGGATTTTACTACCCGGTTTAATAGAATTCGTGGTCCCAGAGACTAGGACTCAATCTTGAAGCTTTTAATTGGTTTAATTCTTGATGGATATCCATTATTATGTTGTGACTAGGGGTACCGCAAGGCTCAGGAAGGAAATGATCGTGCTCATTGTCGCCTTACACTATGGCAGAGGACTCGAAGTAAGAAAATTGTCTCTTGCACCAAGTGTAGGGCGTGTGCCCCAATTATAGGGCATGGGAATGATTGTGTCATGAAACCGTTTATAGTTGAATGTTCATTGTGTTTGAATTTATGCTGATATACTTGTTTGTACTGATTTCTTAGTCGAGAGGTCGTTAACAGCATTACATGTGTAATGTATGCCGCAGTGGTGAGGCCATTGTAAAGATGTGGCATCCATCTACTCGGCATTTGTCGTATATTGTTTGGAAAGTATATTGTTTGGAAAATCTATGTGAATAGGTTGTGGTTATTGAATATGCAATACATGTTAATGTTATCTGATTATTTGTATGATTGTTTTGGTTTTCTTGCTGAGCCTCAGCTCACGGGTGCATCGTGGTGCAGGTAAGGGCAAAGGAAAGTTGGACCATCCATGAGTTGAGAGCTGTAGGGGTGGCGTGTACATACTCAGCCTGCTCAACCGTCATGGTCGAGATATTTTGGGGAACAAGAGTCTTTAGTTGAAAATTTGCTGCTTAGGTCGGCTAAGCTTGTAATTTGTCATAAACTTATATTTTATTTAGAAGCTTTTGGGATCTCTTGTAATTATTCAAACCTTTTAATGAAAATTCCGACTTTTTTACCAAATATTTTAATACTAAACTATAGTGTAACATTAATCACACTTTTAAGTCCAAAATGACTCGCTTAACGAGTTAAGCACTATTTTTAACACACGGTGTAACAGTCTTGACTATTCAAGGTGTTACAGAAATGCTGGTTGACCTGATGAACAAAGGTTCGGGCAACAAGACCCTCCACCAATGAATAATCGACCAACAATTCAGAACGGAGGTGTAACGCCCTACTACCCTAGAGTCGTTACCATGTGAATTTAAAAATGTGCCATTAGCTCGCTAATCGAGGTACTTGACCAAAAACTGTGGTTAATTAAAATGAAGACTCAATTATATAAGATTTTGGTATAAAAGGGGTTGGACATTCATTTAAATTATAAAATTATTACATTGGGATCCCAAAATACTATTTAGAGGGTCTCGCCCTAGCGGCCTGCATTCAACATGCTTAACGCCAATCCCAGTCCTTTGCTGCTTCTGGCTCTTGCTGCTTCCGACTCTTGCTGCTCCTGGCTCTTACCGATCAGTCACAACCATATGTATGACATAGCATCTATAAACAATACATACAACACAACACACCACATAGCTTTACGAGTACAAACAGTTCTCTTACCTATGTCCCGAGCTGATTGATTATCGCAATCCCGAGCACAGTCCTCTAACCTGAGCTTTGATGTAAACCTAGTCACAACTCATTCATAATAACCATCCATCACGCCCTAAACCAAATAAGAACTTCATAATATTAATCTAGCCCTCAGGACCTCGTATTCTAATAAACCGAGTAGTAGAATCCTTCTCTAGCCTTATTATTTGGGCTCCCAAGCTTAAAACATTCAAACAACCAATATTTCACATTTGAGTCGCGGCCCAGCCCTTAAGGGCCGCAGCGCGCTCAAGTCAGCGGGCAAAGCCCTCTCTACTGAAAGACACAGGTCGTGTCATGTTATACCCTGTGTCGTGGCACCTGGCCAAATTTCTAACGCCCCCAGGCCCAAATGTTCAAATGGGTTGCAGCGCCTGATGAACAGGGTCGCAGCTCGAGCCTCAAAACCCATAAATACCATGCATTTTTCTGCGTTTTCCCCAGCCCAAACCTACCAATTCTCAGCCAAATCAACCCTATATCCATAATTCAGCCCACAATTCAATTTAAAACAGCTTAACTGGTCTAAGCATCCCAAAATCTAGCCTTTAACCACAACAACAATCAAAATCAAACCTAATGTTTAAGACTAAACAAAGTTTGAGAAAACAAAGCAGGAAGCTTAGTGATTAAGTGCCATAAATTCTTACCTTAATGAAAAATTCGATCTGAGCTTACTCCAATCACCTCAAGCTTCCAATTCTCCAAATTCCTTAACCAAATTCCACAAGAATTCAATAAACTCCCCCCCCCCCCTTCCTAGAAAGAAAGACGTGAGGAAGAGAGAGAGAACTAAGTTTGAGAGAGTTCTATTTTGTTTTGACTTTCGGTTCCAAAGTTGTGTAGGCTAAGTCTAATCCCAAAATATCGAAAATGCCCTTAAGTCTATCCTAATCCTTTAGTGCCTTTAAGGGCAATCCCGTCAATTGCCATATCCAGCTAATGTTGGAAAAGCTTATACAGGATCTTAATTATTTTCATGTATATCATATATTAAACACATTAATATAATACAACCTAGAACATGTTTCTACAATTGAATTTAAGTAGAGATAATGATAAGAACACTTACATTATATGCAGCGGAAAGAATAAGTCTTTCCTTCAGTTTCTCTAACCCTTGAATCCTTTCTGACGCAGGGTATCACCAAGAAACTGAACCAGTCTTCAAATTTCTTCACAGTCTTCCAAAGTATCCTTAGAATCATATAGACTAGAGTGGACAATTCTCAACACATGAGACAGATACAAAGAGAAGAAGAAGAAGAAGAAGAAGAAGAAGAAGAAGAAGAAGAAGAAGAAGAGAAGAGAATATTAAGGGTTAGAAAATGACTTATGTTGTAGATAGTATCTAAAACTTAGAGCATCAAGAATAGAGCTTCTGATTATCTTTCAGATAGTCTTTTTAAAAAATGATTTCAAATCTCACTTAGAATTCCTTTTATAGGCTCAATTAGGTCATTTATTTAATTAAAAAATCAATAAAATAATAGATTATATCATCCTAATGGTCGAAATTATCATGGGCTTTAGGCCCGTGAAATTTCTCATTTAATTATAAGCACATTGGACTTAAAATCAAGACATGTAGTATTTTCTATTGATTAATTAATTAAATAATTATTTAAATCCTTTATCAAATTAATTATTTATAATTTAAACATTGATTTAAACTTATTTATTAATTTAGATAGCAATTTGTCTTTATTAATAAATCTGGCCTAAAATCTCTTTTTTTTCTCTAAATTGTATAACTTTGTGAAACTATCCAAAATTGATCTGGCCAACTTTATTCATTTTAATTGATAATTAAATAAATTAATTGAGACTATCTAGATGATTTTATCCAAGGCACAGTGGGGACCATGGGCCTATGAAATCAAGCTCCAATAAGTGATCATAAATTTACTAACTTATTAATTCATCGTGACTCCACTAAAGACTCAGAACTGCATTCTTGAATTCATAGAACGATCTATAACAAATATAGATACGTTATTATTTATCTATTGTTACAACAATAATTGTCACTCAATCCTCTATAGACGGTCTACAATGAGATGGGACTAAAATACAGTTTTACCCTTCATTGTATTTGATCCTTAAAACACTTAGTTCCTTGTAAATAATATTTCAGTAAACTAATATTAATTACTGAAATGAGAACTCTATCATTTAGCACCTTGAGCCAAACTAAAAGGAAACCATCAGTTTACTTCTTCATCAGAAGCTATAGATGTTCATATCTATGATTAACACTCCCACTCAATTATACTACTGACTTCCCAAGATGTAAGTATAGGCTAGTCCGTAGGGTAAGCAGGTAACGAACAAGTCAAAGAACTCAAATAATAAAATCACTTAGAATACTAATCACTCATAATTGAGATTGAATTGACCTATGGTCAACTATATGATATGACTAGAATAGATAATAACGGTATGTTTACTTATCCTATCTACTGTCAATATCGGTCCAGTCCGATGTAACAAATACAAATGATCTTATCTACTTTGCTAATATTATGGAAAGAACATAACACTGCATTGTGTAAGTAAATCATATCGTAGATTGGCAAGTTAATGTAAATCCTATGCACTAACTAATCTTAGGACTAACTTATTTTGAACATATAATGATATTTATATTCCACTGTGATTACGTCACTATAAATATGATTAGCTATATGCTTGGGATTTAATATAATTTTATATTAAACAAAGAATCATGAAAATAAAACATGTGAGCAAAGTGATTGACCAAGTCAAAAAGTGATTTCTATTATTTTATTGATAAAAATGAGATTACAAAGAAATTGGGTTTTAATTAGAGCATAAAACCCCAACAGCTAAATCCTTGAGTGTTCCTATAAATCCCCATTTTAATCCTGACATGCCCAAATAATCGCTAAATTACTACCCGCTACCTGGTAAATCCCGAACACCAACAATTTTCACAAAATACCCCTAGGCTCCTCCCAAGCTGGGTATTCGACCCCGTTGTGACTATTTAGCTAAATCCTTCCCTAGGACTGTCTCGAATCGCACATCATAAATATATCACCACTCTCTTGTGGTATCAGGCACAACATACAAATATATTGCATTTATGCCCTTAACGGACCAAAATTACAAATATGCCCCTAATAACCAAATCAGGTGCACATCCATATTTAATTCACCTAAACATGCATTTCTAATCACATAATCATTTAATTCACATACTAGCATAATTAAATCAATTATTTCCCTCCTGGCACGCTAATCATGGTCCTAAGCCTTATTAGCAAATTTGGAACGCTACAGGAGGGGGGCAACCAAGGCTGCCTAAATTCTTTGATCGACTAGGAGCATTAGAGCAAAGATAAAGAGATGAAGACCTAAGGGATATACAAAACAACCGAAGGGAAAGGTACAAAGAGCATATCCCTGCTGCTCCTGCCCCTGTAATACAAATTGTTATCCAGGCCCAAATAGATGCTTTGAACCAGGCAGTGCAACAACTGGTCGACAACAAAACTTCTCACATAGACTATGATCAGAGGAAAGGCACTCCTTTCATTAATAGGATTTCCATGGCCGAAATCCCTAGTAAGTTCAAAATGCTTGTGCTACCTAGCTATACTGGAAAAGAAGACCCAGTATCTCATGTAAACAAACTTGAGATACAGATGATATTCAGAAGATGCTCGGTGCAAGATTTTCTCTGCCACTCTATTTGATGCTGCTTAGGAGTGGTATTTTAAATTTCCACCGCCCAACATAACTTCATGGGAAAAATTCATCAATGAGTTTTACGAACAATTTTATGCTGGTCGCATACATCCAACAGAGCAAATCAGCTAGTTGATATAAAACAAAAGGAAGGGGAGCCTTTCAAAGAGTATATTCAAAGGTTCATGAGAGCAGCTGCTCGTGCCAAAACGGTGGGAGATGAAGGAAAAATGATGGCCATATAGGTAGGGGTACAACGCCAATCCCCGCTATGGAGTAGTTTACGAAAAAAATGGAGTCAAAACCACCCAAGAGTTTTTGGACCGAGCAGACAAATATTTTAAGTTAGAGGTGGCTATCGCCAATGAAGGAAAAGCTCCAAACGATGGTCATAACAAAAAAGAAGAGACAGCTAAAGTTGTTAGCGGCTCTAGTAAGCCCAACAATGGTGGTAAGAGAAATAACAAAAATGGTGGAAAATGGGCAAGCACTGAGTCATCTACATCTGATAATAAGCGCCAAAAATAGAACAAGTAAGAACCAAGATTCACCAATTATATGACCCTGGTCGAAAGCTGAGTAGAGGTGTACCAGGGCAACTACACCATCATACCTTTTAGGCGACCAGCCCCCATCGGGAAGGGAATTTCAAAAAGAGACACAACAAAGCTTTGTCACTTCCATAATGAGTATGGCCACAATACAAATGAATGCAACCAAAAAAAAAAGATGAGATTGGGCTTTTGATACGAACATCTGATGAGATATATACAAGCAGGGGGTAATCCCCAACAAGGAGCTAACAGAGGCAACAATCAGGCACGTGTACGCCAACACTCGCCTCCTCTGTAGCCAGCCCCGATAGCGGGCAATTTTCTCACTATTTGTGGCGGACCACACTTAGTTGGTGACAGTGGTAAGGCAAGAGAGAGGTATTCTAGGACCCAACGTCATAAGCAAGATATTTAAATGCTAACCATCGAGGAGTGAACTCCCAAAAAATCTCGAGTAGGGATGATTATATAACTTTATCTGAGCTTGACACACAACATGTTCGATTCCCCGACACAGATCCTCTGATCGTGGATGACCAAATCGCCAACATGATGGTGAAAGAGTGTTGGTGGACACAGGAAGCTCAGTAAATATACTTTAAAAATCATCATTGGAAAGAATGAAGTTATCAAAACAAGTTTTATAACCATGCAACCAAACCATCTAGGGTTTCTTTGGTGAAAGACTCGCACCAACAGGGTTGATCAGACTCCCGGTCACAGCAGAAATTGCACCTGCGAACAAGACATTACTCACTACTTTTATAGTAGTTGATTTCCCTTCCTCATATAATGTTGTCATCGGAAGACCCATCCTGGTAGAGCTACGAGCAGTGACTTCGATGTGGCATCTAGCCATGAAATTCCCAACAGATGCAAGAATTGGGTGTATGTTTGAAAATCAAAGGGAGGCAAGGGAATGCTATAAGTCCTCTATTACAAAGGCAAACAAGTACAGAGAGGGGAGTTGGCTCATTTCCTCAAGAAGCTCTAGCAGATCAGAGAAAAGGTTTCAAGGAAACAGCGGACCAAATGCCTAATTCGGTGAACCAGTCACCAAATAAGGTGTTGCCCAAAGTGAGGACAGAGACATAGATCCTCACTTTGGGGATTTTTAGGAGGAATTTGGACCTATGGAGGGTCTTGAGGAGATCCAATTATAAGAGGAACAACCGACCAGAGTTGTAAAGTTGGTAAAAACTTAGAAACAACGATAAAAAAGAACTGGTGGATTTTTTGAGAGAGAATCAAGAAGTATTTACCTAGTTGCATACAGACATGGTGGGAATTGACCCAAAAGTTATTAGTCATGTCCTGAACATCGACAAAAATCACCAACCACTTCAGCAAAAAAGAAGGTTGCTCGACGAAGACAAGTCCAAAGAACTAAAAGAAGAAGTCGATAAGCTTAAGGAAAACAGATCATTAGGGTGGCATTTTATCCATCATGGGTCTCCAATCTTGTATTAATCCCAAATCCAAATGGTAAATGGATAACTTGCGTGGATTTTACAGACCTCAATAAATCTTGCTCAAAGGATTGTTTTCCACTGCCAAGGATCGACCAGCTGGTCGATGCTACATCAGGCCATGAAATATTATCATTTATGGATGGATACTCTGGCTACAATCAAATAAGTATGCATCCACCTGACGAAGAACACACTAGCTTTCGAACAGATATCGGGCTATAATGTTACAAAGCAATGCCTTTCAATTTGAAAACGCTGGTGCAACTTACCGACGACTAGTGAATCACATGTTCAAAGATTAGATCAGCAATAACATGGAAGTGTACATTGATGATATGTTGTTCAAGTAAAAAAAAATAGTGGGCATGTCAAGGACTTAAAGGAATGCTTCAACATCTTGAAAAAATATCAGATGAAGCTTAACCCTCTCAAGTGTTCTTTTGGAGTCGGAACAGGGAAATTTTGGGGGTTCATAGTGAACTCGCAAGGAATAGAAGCTAACCCCAAAAAAATTGAAGCACTGATAGACACGAAATCACCCGCCAAGATTAAAGATGTACAAAGTCTAATAGGAAGAATTGTTTCCCTGAGCAGATTCATCTCAAAATCTACGGACAAGTGCGTCCCATTTTTTAATCTGCTCGGGGAAACAAGAAGTTTGAATGGACAGAAGAGTGAGAGCAGGCCTTTCAAGCACTCAAGAAGCATATGGCTCAACCTATCCTGTGCTATCCAAACCAGTCGAAGGAGAAACTTTGTACATCTACCTATCAATAGCAAAATATGATGCTAGTGCTGTTTTGGTCAAGGAAGAGAATAGCGTTCAAAAGGCGGTATATTATATAAGTAAGAGGCTAGTAGTAGCAGAATCACAGTATCCAGCTATTGAGAAGTTATCTTACTGCTTGGTACTGACATCAAGAAAGATGTGACCCTATTTTCAAGCTCACCCCATAATAGTTTTCACCGACTAGCCATTACGGCAAGTCTTGCAAAAACCAGAAGTCGCTGGTCGACTATTAAAATAGGCCCTAGAGTTAGGGTAGTTCATAATGTCTTACTTACCACGAGCAGAAATAAAAGGCCAAGCATTGGCAGATTTTGTAGCTGAATTCACTGGTCTCCCAGCATGCAAGCAGACGTCAGAAGCACAAGTGCAAGTAGAAGTAAAAGTATGGTTAGACGTGACAGGTCAGTGAATGCTGGTCGAGTAAATTTATTTAATGTCGATCGAATCATAATAAACTTGGGGGCCAAATGTTTCCCTGAAAAATAGCATTATGACTTGGCATAAACTTAAGACACGTGAAAGGCACATGACAAGTAATTTATGGAAGACTGGTTGACCCATGACCAGACAGGAGAAGGAAACATGCTAACAGACACGTGTAGGAGTTATGCGGAGCAGCAGGAAAAGAAGTTGGTAAAAAGACATGCGACCAGAGTTGCTCAATGGAACATAGTTAAAGCTCAAAGTTAGTTAAACGTATAGATATTTGTGGGATATCTGTTATTTCAAATGTAAAGTGTATTGTTTACATATTATTTTATTATTGCTTGTTGCACGAGTTACGCAAGGCACATGGCCCATCTTTGTACGTCCTTGAGTCTATAAAAAGAAAGGATTCATTATTCCTTATGCTGTAATTCTGTATTTTCAAAGAGTTCATAAGATTCGAGTGTTGTTATATACGTTCTTGTATCTGTCTTCCTAACTTTTGAAACTCAATGGACTTTAGTCTGCTGATTGCAGGTTTTGGAGGTTTTACATTAATAAAAGTACCAAGTGGACGCAGATCATTACTGACTATCGGGGCCGAACCACTATAAATATGTGTGTCGTTTATTATTTGTTGAATATTCTTAAGTCCAGTTCTTATTTCATCTCATTTATTTTACTCAATGTCGTTGGCCAATTCGTGAGTCAACAATACCAGAAATAGAGAGTTGACCTATGACAACGATGTTACTGTTGGCCGCCTCTTTTGGAGTTAAAGCAAACAATCTAACTGGCATTAGGTTTCCATTGTTGCCTTGCCCAGCTCCTACCCTCCACTGTGAGAAATCATTCTTCAAGTGACTTGTTTGACCGCACTTGAAACACTTGTTTGTGCCTGCCTGACATCCCCCTAAATGTCAGCGTAAGCATTTAGAACAGTAGGGGTACTCAACTTTGCGGTTCTGGTTGTTTTTGCGATTATGACCATGGTTGTGATTGTTGTGATCGTTATGGTTGTTGTGGTTATTATGGTTGTTACCATTTGGAGTTGTGGTTCTAGGCCTCTTGCCAATGCCACTTCCCTGCCCCTCTTGGGCCTTCCTCTTATTTCCCTCTAGGAAGGCCTTGTTCTTGTTGGCCTCCCTTCTTTCACCATTGTCTTTCTATATACTGTCCTCTAAATAATCTGCATCAAGGGCCTTATCCAGGATCTCATTTTCTGTTGATTAAGCCCTAGATGCGCTTGCATACAGCCTTGGTCTTTCAGAGAACAATAATCCTCCAGTCAGCATCCTCGTCAATATGAATCCTTGGAGTCTCTTGGATCTCCTTAAGATGTTGTTTTCTAGTTGTTCTAATAATAGGAGACATATTTTCTACTCTACAATCATAGTACTAACAACTTTAAAAAAATGTAAAATAAATCAGATAGAGAATATACTTACGACACGATGAGATGAGGTTTTCCTAGTCTTTAGCATGTATGCGAAGGGGTTCTTCAAAACATGAATGACCAGCTTCTGATACCATTTGTAAAACGCCTTATACTACTATCTTTTCAAACGATGACTACTTGGTAATTATTTAGAGAAAAATACCCTAATTTTGAAAAGGGTTTGGTGGGGCCTTATCAAATCATGAAATATGGACCCATTTATTAAAATAAAAACATAATGTCTTTCATGTAGTTTAAAATAAAATGTTAAAGTTCCACTGATAATATCATTAAACTAAATAACTCATAAAAAATATTCTTAGGTGTTGCTAGATCGTTTTCCGTTCATTAGAGGCCCATGACATACATACTCAGACCAAGGAACACCCCACATCACCATGTGTGCCAATGAGAACACATATTGCCTAACTAGAAGGGAAAGTAAGGGGGTGAGTTAAAAACCTAGTAAGGAAGTACAAACAAGAACAATGACCCACATAAGTACAACACAAAACTATTCTCATCGTACATAACTCAAAATGGCATATCATAGACATATCATAATCTCATACACTTTATCTGAAAATTCATCATAACAAATAAAGCAAACAATTCTATGACGTAACTAGTAAAGCATAAACCAGTAAATCCTCCTCTCTGAGATATTCAGGAGCTCTGGTCCTCGAATAACCTCGACGTGTCCGCCTTATAAGTTACGTCATACCTTATGTAGACACTCAATTTTCACCTAAGGTCTGGCCTGGCCTTGCGTGGGTACCGCCTAAGTCTCAAGGGCCTCGTGACGTGCAGCCATCAGTGACCCGCATCCAAGTGCCCACGCGAGGCTCCGTCTCGCGTCCTTGTGCGCGCACCCGAGTGCCCCCGTGAGCCCTCGCCTTGCCATAGGCCGAAGTGACCAAGTGTCCCCGCCTCGCCAAATAAGGCCTCGCCACACATGGCCTCGCCAAGTTTGGCCTCAAACAGCCTCGCCAAGTTTGGCCTCGCACGGCCTCGCCAAGAAGGGCCTCGCCACGCATGGCCTCGCCAAGAGGGGCCTTGCCGAGCATGGCCTCGCTAAGGGGAGCCTCGCCACGCATGGCCTCGCCAAGAGGGGCCTCGCCACGCATGGCCTCGCCAAGAGGGGCCTCGCCAAGCATTGCCTCGCCAAGAGGGGCCTCGCCAAGCATGGCCTCGCCAAGAGGGGCCTCGCCACGCATGGCCTCACCAAGAAGGGCCTCGTCACGCATGGCCTCGCCAAGATGGGCCTCGCCAAGCATGGCCTCGCCAAGAGGGGCCTCGCCAAGCATGGCATCGCCAAGAGGGGCCTCGCCACGCATGGCCTCGCCAAGAAGGGCCTCGCCACGCATGGCCTCGCCAAGAGGGGCCTCGCCAAGAGGGGCCTCGCCACGCACGGCCTCGCCAAGAGGGGCCTCGCCAAGCATGGCCTCGTCAAGAGGGGCCTCGCCACGCATGGCCTCGCCAAGAAGGACCTCGCCACGCATGGCCTCGCCAAGAAGGGCCTCGCCACACATCTTTAGACGTCTGCCAAGGCCATATGCCTATCGCCCAAACTCGTGAGTGACCTTGGGAGACTTCAGGCATCTCATGCCAAGGACACAAGATCTCCACCTCGCACCAAAGGTCCCATTCCTTACACCTTGTGACCCCTATGCTTAGGGGCCACAGTACGAGTCGAATGGGACATGCTTGTACGACCTAGTACTGAGTACGGATACCAGTGCCAGTGAGACTGCTGGAGTAAGAGTCATGGTCCATACATCTATGGCCATAGGTCAGAGCCGACACCACTACCTCCTGCGCCACAACGCCTGCCACCACACATCAGACATGGGTACAGACAAGTAGTGGAGACATCCTCCTGACACCTACTCCTGTATGGGATGTACAACCACAACCTCTGAAGCCACTCCCCTGACACAGTACATATGTACCACTTGGTCTCCTGGACCACTATGTACCTAAGGCCATTAGAGCCTACTATAAAATGAACTCTAAGACCACCTGAGAGGGGGTTTGAAATTTTACTGTAGTAAAGGCTTGAGTGTGAATGAAAGACTGAATTCTCCATTATTGTTCTATCATTGTTCTTGAGTGATTGTTTAAGTTTCTATATCTTTTCCATTAGAGATCTTGATTTGATAATTTTTCCAACTCAACTTAGTTGACGAGTTCTCACCGTCAACAGTTTGGCGCCGTCTGTGGGAACGTTAGTTTCAAGCTACTGTTCCACCATTGTTTTCGGCAAGAAGAAGATGCCAAGACGCTCGAAGCGACTGAGGGAGCCGCGGGAGGTAGAGGTTCACCTGAACGGAGTCCAGCTGAAGGCCTCCATGAAGGACGCTCCTCCACCCAGAGACGTGGAGCCCTCGAAAGACCCTGAGGTTCACGGAGGTGATAGGGTGGCCTCATCGCCAGCCGCTCCACTTGGAGGAAGTCCTCCAAGAGCACCACCGGTAAACGCTGACGAGTTCCCTCCTCCAAAACCGCCGCATGCACCGAACTCTGGCCGGCAAGACCCGGGCCCTTCTGCCCGTAGGCATGATAAGCACCCCTGGGTCCACTCCGTGAGCTCGAGTTTGAAATCCCGGTTTTACGAAGAGGAAATATGTGAGCTCCACCATAAGAACCAAAGGTTGGAAACCACCTTGGAAAACATGCAAGAGGTCCTTAACGGCCTGCTGCAGGGTAAGTCCAGCATAACTTTGCCTAAGAGGAAGGAGAAGGGCAAGGATGGGGTGGAGACCACTGTACCGGTGGACGATGGGAGAACCCGACATTCAACTAGTAACACCCCCCGCCCGAAGCAACGTGATCACCCCGAACCGCCTAAGCAGGCCCAGAAGCCAGCGCCGAGGGCCAACGCTGCCCCTCGCAATGAGGATGAGGTCACCTCCAAAAGAGCACCCTCAGACTTGCGGGAGGAGCTCAATAAGAAAAGGGCAGGCAAAGGGACCACGCCCCCTGTGGCGCCTCGAGAAGGCAAGGGAAAGGTGGATCTTAGCCCGTCCGCTTTGAGGGACACTCTCAGCAAGAGGAGGCAGGACCTAAACACGGAGATGAGGAGCTTACGGAGCAAGATCGTCACCGCGTCAGGCGGCCAGGCCTTTGAGGAGGACTTTGACCATGAGTCACCCTTTGTGAGAGAAATTCAGGCAATCCGACTCCCTGCCAATTTTAAGGAGCCCAATATGACCCCTTACGAAGGGAACACGGATCTGAAATACCACCTGGATGCGTTTAATGATCTGATGAAAGTGAGGGGGATCGGAAGTGGTGCCAGGTGCCATTGCTTCGCTGTTTCTCTGAAAGGACCCGCCTACAAATGGTTCAAAAGACTAAGGTCGGGGTCCATCAGGTCCTGGCAGCAGTTTTCTGACGAATTCCTCCAACAGCACCATGCCGTGCGGGACTACACGATGCCGGGTACCAGCCTGGCCAACGTGAAGCAAGGGGAGAATGAAAGCCTGAAGAGCTACATTCACCGGTTCAATATGGAGGCCGCAAAAGTGGGAAGCCTAACGCGCCGAGAGTTAAAAATGGCCATTACCGCTGGAGTGCTCCCAAGAAGCAAGTTGTGGGACAACATGTTGAAGAGGGAAGTCACCGACTTAGATGACTTCTATGAGAGAGCACAGAAGTACATCCGTGTGGAGGATGGCCACGCAAACCTAAAGGCGGGGAAGGAGGAGCCCCACGCGAAGCCCCCAACTAACGACGGATCGAATGTAGCGAAGAAGAAAAGAACGTACGATGGGCCAAGAGATGACCAGCAAAGGAAAACCAAACGAGGGGGTGATCATAGGCAAACGGCTTATACTTACTATACGAACCTCACGGATACCAGGGAGCATATTTACATCACCAACGAAGATCGAGTGCCCTTCAAAAAGCCCCCACCAATGAGAAAGGATCGGTCCAAAAGGGACCCCAGCAGATACTGCCAATACCACAAGGACATCGGACACACCACGGCAGAGTGTATCCATCTGAAGGAGGAAATTGAGGAGCTTATCCGCCGGGGGCACTTGGGCCGCTATGTCAGGAGAGAAAGGCAAAGGCCAGAGGACGAGCCCACAGCACCCCAGGCACAAGAGCAAGCCCCAGAAATACAGGGGGAGGTCCAAACCATTTTTGGAGGTCCAGGATTTGGGGGAGACTCTAAGAAGGGACGAGATAGATATGCAAGAGAGGCTCGGCAAAGTCCGCCTCCCTGCGTCATGAGTTTAGAACAACGACCCCCGAAGAGTTTCAAGGGGGAAAACGACTCGATAACGTTCACTGAGGAGGATGCACGGGGGGTACACTTTCCCCACAATGATCCGCTGGTGTTGACAGTTCAATTGGAAAATATGCGTGTGCATCGAGTCCTAGTGGACAACGGGAGCTCGGTGGACATCCTATATCGCCCTGCTTTGGAAAAGATGGGACTGGGCATTCGTCACCTGAAGCCCTGCCAGTCGTCCCTATACGGATTCACAGGGGACTCAGTGCAACCCCTTGGAATGATCGAATTGACACTTACCATGGGGGAGCAACCCCGGTAGACTACAGTCATGTCTAACTTTGTTGTAGTAGATTGTGCATCATCTTTCAACGCGGTATTGGGGAGACCCTCCCTAAGAGAATTGAAAGCCATAACTTCAATATATCACTTGGTTGTCAAGTTCCCGACTCCAGTAGGGGTCGCTAGCATGAAGGGAGAACAGAAGGAGGCGAGGGAGTGTTACAACACCTCACTCCGCACGCCTGCAAAACCGCGTGAGCCAATGGCCATGGTGGTACATGAGGTGCTATGTATGCCCACAGGGGGTCCGCAGGATCTGGACCCTCGGGTTGTGGATGAGTCAAGAGCAGAACCAGTAGAAGAAGTAGAGGAGGTTACGGTGACGGAGGAACCCCTAAGGAAATTGAAGATAGGGAGAAGCCTGCAAGGTGACGTGAAGGAGGAGTTGATGAAATTTTTGAAAGATAATCTAGACGTATTTGCATGGAGTCATGAGGACTTGGTGGGCATAGACCCCAGTGTGATGTGCCACCACCTGAACATCTCCCCAGAATCAAGGCCCGTCCGGCAAAAGAGGCAGGTGCTAGACCCAACAAGATACGCAGCATTAAAGGAGGAGGTTGACAAGTTGAAGGCCAACGGGTTCATCCGTGAGTCTTTCTACCCTGTGTGGGTGTCGAACCTAGTACTCGTGCCGAAGCCGAATGGGAAGTGGAGAACTTGCGTCGATTTCACAAACTTGAATAAAGCTTGTCCTAAGGACAGCTTCCCACTTCCCAGGATAGATCAGCTAGTAGATGCGACAGCAGGACATGAGTTACTAAGTTTCATGGACGCCTACTCAGGATACAACCAAATCCCAATGAACCCGGCAGATGAAGAGCACACGTCATTCATTACAGACAAAGGGCTCTACTGTTACAAGGTGATGCCCTTCGGGCTCAAAAACGCGGGAGCCACCTATCAGAGGCTGGTGAATAAAATGTTCGCCAATCAGATAGGAAGGAATATGGAGGTGTATGTGGATGACATGTTAGTGAAGACCAAAGAAGCAGCAGAGCTCAACAAAGACCTTGGTGAGATGTTTGACACGCTCAGGAAATACCGGATGAAGTTGAACCCAGTCAAGTGCACCTTCGGGGTATCCTCAGGAAAATTCTTGGGCTTCATGGTCAATTCCAGAGGCATCGAAGCCAATCCTGACAAGATAAAGGCACTAATAGAGATGAGCCCGCCAAAGAATAAGAAGGAGGTGCAGTGCCTAATGGGAAGGGTGGCAGTCCTTAATAGGTTTATCTCAAGGTCCACCGACAAGTGCCTCCCATTCTTTGACATCCTCAAAGGGAGCAAAAAGTTCGCTTGGGATGAAAGATGTGAGGAAGCATTTGTCAAGCTGAAAGAGCACCTGGGGAAGCCACCCCTGTTGGCAAAGCCAGAGAGGGGCGAGAAGCTGTACCTGTACTTGGCAGTGTCTGAGCATGCCATCAGCACAGCCCTGGTTAAGGGAGAGAAGAAGCAGCAACAACCCGTATACTATATCAGCAAGCGTTTGGTGGACGCGGAGAACTGGTATCCAGAGATCGAAAAATTGGCCTATGCGCTAGTGGTGGCGTCGAGGAAGTTGAGGCCTTACTTCCATGCACATATAATTGAAGTCCTAACAGACAGTCCTTTGAGACAGGTCTTACATAAGCCTGAGACTTCGGGGAGACTAATGAAATGGTCGATCGAGCTAAGTCAATTTGATATTGTATACACTCCAAGGGCTTCCATCAATGGACAGGTGCTGGCAGATTTTATAGTAGAGCTCACGCATCAGCCGAATGAAGGAAGGAATGAAGAAGGGGAGCAGCCTGTTACGGAGGAAGAGCTAGGAGGTTTAGAGGAGTGGAGTTTGCATGTTGATGGGGCGTCAAATGAAGGAGGATCAGGAGCGGGCATCATGATGACTGGGCCCGAGGGACACAGAATGTATTGCGCAATCCGATTTGGGTTTGAGGCCTCCAATAATGAAGCAGAGTACGAGGCGCTCTTAGCTGGCCTGCGTTTAGCCCAGGAACTGAGAGTGACGCGCCTTCAGATCTTCAGTGACTCTCAATTGGTAGTATGCCAAGTAAAGGGGGAGTACCAGGCGAGGGGACCCAAGATGGCAGCCTACTTGGAGAAGGTGAAGGGCTATCTGGGACGGTTGGTGGCATATACTATAGAGCAAATCCCCAGAGAAAAGAACACCCATGCCGATGCACTCGCAAAGCTACTCGTGGAGTACTTACCGAAGCCCATCATCGAAGGCGCGGACGTGCACATGATTAGTGTCCCAAGGGAATCATGGACCGAGCCAATCAAGAGGTACCTGGAAGAAGGAACCTTGCCTGCGGATAAAAACGAATTTCGGAGGTTGGTGTACAAGGCCGCAAGATACACCCTGGTAGATGGGGTCCTTTACAAAAGAGGATTCTCAATGCCACTTCTGCGGTGTGTAGAAGAGGAGGAGGCGTTGAAAGTGTTATAGGAGATACATGAGGGAGAGTGCGGCAACCACGAGAGCGGACCCTCCACGGCTAGGAAGGCCATGAGACAAGGATACTACTGGCCCTCCATGGAGAAAGATGCGCATGACTTTGCCACGAAATGCGACAAATGCCAGAGGCACGCCAACTACCCTCGGAAACCCCCAAGCGAACTGACCAGCATGACCAGCCCCTGGCCCTTCGCTATCTGGGGGATAGACTTAATCGGCGCTCTTCCTATGGGCAGGGGTGGAGCGAAGTACGCGGTGGTGGCAGTGGATTATTTCACTAAGTGGGTAGAAGCAGAGCCCCTTGTGAAGATAACCGCCAGGCACATCACCTCTTTCATCAACAAATTCATTGTGTGTCGATATGGAGTACCCTACAAGATTATTTCCGACAATGGTACCCAGTTCGAGGGAGGAGCTTTCGATGAATATTGTAGGGAAAGGGGCATAAGGAGGAGTTTCTCCGCGGTTGTGCACCCCTAGGCCAATGGGCAAGTGGAGGCCATAAACAGGGTTCTTAAGAAGAATCTGAAGACAAAGCTAGAAAAGATGAAGGGAGCCTGGGTTGATGAGCTACCAAATGTGCTGTGGGCTTACAAAACCACCCCACGCACGACTACTGGGGAGTCCCCATTCTCCTTGGCCTATGGGTGCGAGGTCGTGCTCCCAGTCGAGATGCGAGTCGAGTCCCACAGGGTACAGGCATAAGGAGACGAAGCCAACCTCATAGCCCTGGCCGAAAGCTTAGACATGCTTGAGGAGAAGAGAGAAAAAGCACAAATGAGGGTGGCGGTATACCAGCAGCGCGCCGCAAGGTACTACAATTCGAGGGTGCGAGAGAGAACTTTCAGAGTTGGCGACCTGGTGCTAAGGAAGGTACTCCCCAACACACGGGACCCAGGCGCAGGAGTGCTGGGGGCGAATTGGGAGGGGCCCTACCAAGTTGCTCAGTGCGTACCCCCGAACACTTCCAAGCTGGCGCGCATGGACGACACCATCATACCCCAAGCATGGAACGCGGAGCACCTGAGGAAGTACTACCAGTAAGGTACCCATGTCCGAGGGTAAAAGGACAAGTGTTGCACGTTGTCTTAATATGATAGGGAGAAATCAAAGAGGTTACTTAGATAGCCTCCTGAGTAGGTGTGAGTCTTTTTATTTTTGTTTTCGATGAAAACCTTATATGTACCATTGCAACTATATGTATGAGACTGTTTATTATGAATGTGATGAATGGAACTGCATGTTATGGGTAAAACTGTTCACAACCTCATGTATTATTTTCCTTCGCTACATGGGCATCAGCCAAAGTGCCTGCCGAAATAAATTTCACCAGACACTTGTGGGGCAGGATAGGAGGCGGCAGCAGGCGGCTAGCAAAGGGAACCTAAAAAAGGCCCTATAACGAGGCCCCTAAAAGGGACCCTCAACCAAGAGGACCCCTAGCACTCCTAAAAACAAGGCCCCTGAAAAGGACCCTCTACCAAGAGAATCCTAAAAAGGGCCCTCTATCAAGAGGAAGTGACCCAAAACCGAAGGGACCCCCTATACTAGGACCTTAAATGAAGTCCTTACAAGGCATCCCTTGGGATCGTAAGGATTAGCTACCCTTATGAACACCAAGGGAGGCCATAGGGACTTACAAAAAAAAGTATGGTGACGACAATAATAATAAGTCTAGAGCGGCCACCAAGCCGCCTAGCCAAAAAGGGTCCCAAAGGAGACCCTTGCAAAAATAGTACTATGAATAACGACGAGAAGGATGCTTCTCACAAAGAAATAATAAGTGCGCGCAAGAAAAACATAAAAGGATAACTAAGACCCAAGGGGTCAAAATATCCTTATAGAAGCAACTGAGAGGCACCAAAAGAGGTCCCAGTGAACCCTCTCGCATGGGCTCCAAAGGACCTCCAGCTTGATAGATAAAAGAGGGGAACCAACCAAACCCCATCATACAGGCTTAAAAGGGCCTCAAATGCAATAGAACAAGAAATAAACAGCAACATATGTATTTATACATTAAAAAAAAAAGGAGTTCTCGAGATAGTACAAGAGTTACCAAAAGAAAAGTAGCACTGATAATGATATTACAAAGTAAAAAGAAAACAAAAAAGGAGCAAGACTATTTCAAGGCCTCCTATAGTGGGCACTCCACCAGGCCGCTCGGGCAACGGCCTGTTCACCAAAAGAGGAGAAGTCGAAGTTGGGATCCTGCCTCCACACATTGTAAAGAGCACAATCTATAGACTTGCGCTCGGTGATGATCCTCTCCGCCTCCAAAGAAGCCCTCGCCGCCTCCAAGGAAGCCCTCTCCGCCTCCAAGGAAGCGTTCTTCTCCTGAGCCGACTGTAGTTCGGCCCTAAGGGTCTCAACTTCGGTCTCCAGTTGAGTAACCCTCTCCTGCGACACAGCCGCAGCGGCCTTGGCCCCCTGGAGCTCGCGCTCCAAACGTCTAGCCTTGCCCTTTAGTTCCATGATCTTGGCCTTCGCCTTCTCCCTCTTCGAGAACAAGTTGGCAGACTTAGTCCGGGCCTTTGACAACTGGACCTTGGTTTCGCTAAGCTCATTTTCGAGCTCCTGGACCCGGGCCATGAGGCAGTCCCTCTCAGCAGTAGATGCGGAGAGGACGCCGGACGTGTCAACATGCCGAAGAGACATGATGTAGATCTGCACAAGAAAGTGAATGGCGTCAGCGATAAGTAACAAAAATAAAAACACATGTACATCTATACATAATACTAATCGACGCAAGGTGCAAGACCTCACCCAGGCCGCGGCACGCCTTAGGGTTTCCCCAAGGTCTAGTTCAGTCACATTCCCTAGACCCCTCCAATCGGAGGCAGGGAGGCCCGAGGCAATGTGAATGAAACGCTGCGCATAGGTGGAAGCCATCCTAGTCACACAAGGCTCCGCCTCCGCGCTAGGAGCATCTTGTTGGACAGGAACGGATGACCCGCTCACCGAAGCAGGAGGAGGCGCAGGGAAGGAGAAAAACTGAGACCCTGGCACATTAGAAGAGGGCTCCGCGAGGGCAACGAAATCAGCATCCGGTAAGCCAATATCATGAGGGACCTGAGGGAAGGCGTCACAGCCATCAAGGCCAGGGGGAGCGTAACATCCTGCTGCGGCCTGCGGGTCCAGAGATTGAAAGGCCATGTCCTGGTCATGGGAGCCATAGGGAGGGCATCCCCCGGGGGACAGGGGGCGCTGATGAGATCCCCCACATTCGAGGGGGGCATCCTCCATCTCCTCCTCGGCCTCACCGTCGTGTAGGGGCGGCCCAGCCAGCATAGCCATAGCCTTCTTAGACCCAGTAACTGACCACAGGAGCTTGGGGTCAGAGACCGGGGACAGCTGATGGCGGTTGAGGTTCGCCACAGTAAATAGGACCACCGCCTTCTTCAGGGCGGAGTCTGCATTAATGAGCTTGTTTATGGCCTACGGCTCCGGCCCAATGACCGAGGGATCAGCAAATTGCCCTGCAAGATCCACGCCAATGTCAGTACAAGCAAGAGTGCAAAACAGTAAGTTCTAATAAGAAGAAGAGAAAGACGGGGATACTTACTAGAGCCGGCGCAAAAGCCTTCACGAACCGAGAGAGGCCCCTCTACCCAGAAAAAGTCTTGTTTCCAAGGCCCTGTGTTGGATACTGAGCCCCCTATTAAGGGGAGCTCTTTGTTGGTCTTCTGCAGGTAGTAGAAGCCCTTGGACTTGTGCACTCCCATGAGGTTATACAGAGAATGCACCTCCTGCGCCGTCGGGGCGCGTTTGACGTTTCCCTTGAACCAAATGAAAAGGCAACTTAAAGTCAACCAACTGTTGGGCGACAGTTGAAGAGGGGCCAAATCGAAGTAGTTGAGAACTGCCACGAAAAACGGGTGCAAAGGAATGGTGCCACCCGCCTTCAAAATCTGCTCACTCAAAGCCACAAAACCATTCTCAGGGCGATCGGCCCGGCATGCCTCCTGGGGAGCATATAGGGCGTATTCTGGGGCAATATGGCAGTGCTTCACAATCTCCGTCAATTTATTCGAAGACACACGGGACACTAGGCTGGATGCCAGTGGAGGGGCGTCGTCCTCTTCCTGGACGGACACCTGTCTACGTGCTTTCGGCATATCTGCAAAATCAAAAGAAATATGTGAGGAAGAGGCAAAACACTTAACCCTCCATTTTTTCTTCCAAGCAAGAGTTTTCCATCGAGGGAGCGATGGCGGAAGCACTAAGCTAGGATAAACTGAGACTAGGGGCTGGGGAGAGGAGCTAGCAGCCCTATGACCGTCTTCAGGCGAGGAGGGAGTGGGAGGTTCTGGCGGAATGTGTCCCTCCATAAATTCTAACTCCCACCGCAATTCAAAAAGGGTCGTCCTAAGACGCGCTATATGGTCACTAAGGCCCAGGGGTGAAGGTCCTCCATCTCCTCTTGACACCGAGTCAATTTCGCTCTCCACCACCCAAATTTTACGCCTAAGTTCGGCCATGCACTCAAGGTGGCGGATGCGGGCTTGCCTTAAGGAGTCATAGTCCTGGTGAGGGTTGCCCTCAGGGGACTCTGAGTCTGAGGACAGGTCAATAAACTCAGCCCTTGGGGGTATGTCGGACGGGCCGTCACTGGCCATGAAACCACGTCCCAATAGCAAAAAGGGGCTCACGTATAAACGAGGGGAAGGCTACAAAACACAAAGGAATAGGCTTAATACCTCTAGATGCAAACGCCCTAAATGGCCTACTACAGGGTATAAAAAAAAACAAAGAGGAGGGGCGTGCACATGGTTAAACTCACTACAAGCTCAGACTAATGTACCCTATCCCAAGTACTGCTAGTTTGGACCCATTAAAAAAATAAATAAATAAATAAAAGGGAGAAGGAAAGAAAATATACCTCAAGCGATTAAGAGAGCGAAGTTGGGATCCAAAGGAGGTCAGGGAGCGAAAAGCACCAAAGAGTCGAAAAGGCGCGTCTGCAAGAATGAACCAGAAAGATGTGTTAGTCATAAAATAGACACACCAAGAAATTAGCTCATATCTAAATATATATATAAAACAAATAAAAGGAACTATGGTGAAAATGAGGTTGTGAGGGATTGAACCCCTCACCTCTTGAAAAAAGAAGGGCTCTCCAAACCAATAAGCCAAGGGAGTAAGGTGAAAATATTAGGCCATGCATGAGGACCTATTTATAGGAATCAAGGTGAATAGTCTACGAGAGCACCTAAAGGTCCTCTCCTAGACTGGGGGGCAAGTGTAGACGCTCAATTTTCACCTAAGGTCTGGCCTGGCCTTGCGTGGGTACCGCCTAAGTCTCAAGGTCCTCTTGACGCACAGCCATCAGTGACCCGCATCCAAGTGCCCACGCGAGGCTCCGTCTCGCGTCCTTGTGCGCGCACCCGAGTGCCCCCGTGAGCCCTCGCCTTGCCATAGGCCGAAGTGACCAAGTGTCCCCGCCTCGCCAAATAAGGCCTCGCCACACATGGCCTCGCCAAGAGAGGCCTCGCCAAGTTTGGCCTCAAACGGCCTCGCCAAGTTTGGCCTCGCACGACCTCGCCAAGAAGGGCCTCGCCACGCATGGCCTCGCCAAGTAGGGCCTCGCCAAGAGGGGCCTCGCCACGTACGGCCTCGCCAAGAGGGGCCTCGCCACGTACGGCCTCGCCAAGAGGGGCCTCGCCAAGCATGGCCTCGCCAAGAGGGGCCTCACCACGCATGACCTCGCCAAGAGGGGCCTCGCCACGCATGGCCTCGCCAAGAGGGGCCTCACCAAGAGGGGCCTCGCCACGCACGGCCTCGCCACGCATGGCCTCGCCAAGAAGGGCCTCGCCACGCATGGCCTCACCAAGAAGGGCCTCGCCACACATCTTTAGACGTCCGCCAAGGCCATATGCCTATCGCCCAGACTTGTGAGTGACCTTGGGAGACTTCAGGCATCTCATTCCAAGGACACAAGATCTCCACCTCACACCAAAGGTCCCATTCCTTACACCTTGAGACCCCTATGCTTAGGGGCCACAGTACGAGTCGAATGGGACATGCTTGTACGACCTAGTACTGAGTACGGATACCAGTGCCAGTGAGACTGCTGGAGTAAGAGTCATGGTCCGTACATCTACGGCCATAGGTCAGAGCCGACACCACTACCTCCTGCGCCACAACGCCTGCCACCACACATCAGACATGGGTACAGACAAGTAGTGGAGACATCCTCCTGACACCTGCTCCTGTATGGGATGTACGACCACAACCTCTGAAGCCACTCCCCTGACACAGTACATATGTACCACTTGGTCTCCTGGACCACTATGTACCTAAGGCCATTAGAGCCTACTATAAAATGAACTCTAAGACCACCTGAGAGGGGGTTGGAAATTTTACTGTAGTAAAGGCTTGAGTGTGAATGAAAGACTGAATTCTCCATTATTGTTCTATCATTGTTCTTGAGTGATTGTTTAAGTTTCTATAGCTTTTCCATTAGAGATCTTGATTTGATAATTTTTCCAACTCAACTTAGTTGACGAGTTCTCACCGTCAACACCTTAGTTACTCATTTGTTGTGTCGCGTTCAGCACACTAACGCTTTTCATACAATCATACACCTCATACATACATAACAGTTTATCTCACAACTGATGTCTCATACAGTTCAACATAAAAGCATAAGAACTCTAGCTAACTTCCTTACCTCAAGTCCCAGCAAAAATGCGGGATACTTCACAACAAGCCTAGAATAACAATCAAACACTCGTCACAATATCAAGTAAAACTAAGCATACCCCACGTGTGCATGGGTCATGCACACGTGGCACAAAAACATACATACAATAGTCTCACATAGCTCACTAAAGAATAATACAAATTATACTAACATAAACTCAACAATTTCAAAACCGAAATCATGCACTTAGTGAAATAGCGTACATTTGAACATAAAAATAAACTCGCATGTAAGATGCATACGTGGGAGGGGTTCTTAAAATTCTCCTTGAAGTTGGTAAATTCTATTTATTTATTTTATTGATACTTTCTTTAAAAAAAATCAGCAAGAATTAGTTTACCAACTTTGTTAACACTACCATATTACCTATTTAGATCACAATGTTCCATTCTATATTTTATATCACAAGATTTATTTTATTTTAACTAGCCATTTAATTAAATTTGAACCAAAATAATAAAATCTCATTTATTATTAAAAGAAATCATAACAATATTTTTCTATTTCCCACAAAATAGTTAATTTCATAAAATACTCTTATTCATTTTAGTAAAGTTAATTAAATAATTAATAATAAAAAATGACATAAATGAACCTTGTAGAAAATAAGACTCCAAGGTCACAAAATTTCACATTAAGTCACAATTAAATAGAAGTTGGAAAAACTACTAACTATACTCCCATTTATTAAATAAATGTTTTGGTCACCTTTTAAAAATAGTTTTACTTAACTATTTTGTAAATAAAATCTGCATAGTTATTTATGAGAAAATACACATCTAATGTATGCAAAAATCATATTTTTCATATACAAATTTTAAGACATATATTTTATATTTTTTTAATTAAAAGAGATTTTCCATAAAACTAAGTAAAAATCAGCAAGCAACATATATACTCCAATTCACAATTTTCCTCTAAACCATTTGAACAAATAGATCTAGTATGGCTATATACCATTATGCATTCAATAACTGAATTAACATGTAACACCAATTTATTAAATAAAGTAAAAACCCAAACCTAAATAAATACATGCTTGGCCGATACAGTGACAAAGATTACAAAAAAAAAATGCAAAATAAAATAAGGCATCACTACCATGCTTCTTAGTCTCCAATATACACCTTAATATATTCAATACACATTACATTACAATATAAGCACATTAAACTCAAATAGGTTTTATTAACATATCAATAGAAATTATATCATGCTTGTATTATCACAACAAACCCTAATCAAGGAAACATGTTTATCATAATTCAAAGAAACAAAATGGACTATAAAACACATACTAGGCTGAAACATACACAACAAAATACATTCTTGTTTTCCATTTTTAATTTAAAACCTAACATGCATTTATTCAAAATACCAAAACAACACATGTGTTCATTATAGCAATATTAAAAAAACTATAAATGCTAGGACATATACTCTTGCTTGACAGAACCCTATCATAAAAAAAAGTCCATCAAGACCATCAAATCAGTACATCATCACACCTTATGATCATGCCTTCAAAAACCAACAACATCAAGAGATAACAATAGCACTAGAATATTTTTTCACAATCATGCTTTTTAACAAGCAAAACCCAAAACATATACAAAGAACATATAAGTCATTAAAACAAAAATAGGGTTAGAGATTTTCAATACCTCCTTGGTAGAAATCAACACTTAAAAAGAGAACAACTATGATCACCCTCTTGGTATACCTAGGGTTTTCGAACCCCCGAACAAAGAAAGAACTAAACAACAACAAAGAAACAAAAAGACTTAGCAACAAGAAGATGAAAAAGAAAATGGAATAGAGGATTCAATGAGCTCTCTCTCTCTCTCTCTCTCTCTCTCTCTCTCTCTCTCTCTCTCTCTCTCTCTCTCTCTCTCTCTCTCTCTCTCTCTCTCTCTCTCTCTCTCTCTCTCTATACCGAGCTCTCTCCCTCTCTCTTCCTCTCTATGCAGTCAGCCACCAAGTGAGTCCCCAAACCTCTTTGGTTTGCATTTTATTTACCTTAGAGTCTAATTACCTAGGCTAATGGGAAAAGGTACGTTTCTCCATTTAAGTTTCCCAAATTTTTGGCTTAGAATCATTTGGGGATAAGGGTGAATTCAATGGGGTAAGTCAACATGAATCAAAAATGGAAACAAGGATATTTCTCCCCCTTGCCTTGGCCGACCACCTCACCCTCACCCTCTCCCTCTCCCTCTCTCTTACTCGGCCACTAAGTCCATTTATTCTCTAAAATCTCCTACTTTCCAAATACATACATGTCAACTAATGAATCCTTCCGTCTTTATTTCCTCTTTTCTCTTTTGAAATTTTAATAAAAAAAATATAAATAAATAAAATGGGAAAAATACATGGTAGCCGATTACATGTTCACCATGCATACCATGCACAAGCACACACCCAAGTGCTCAAGTCAATCACTACTAAGCATGCACCTTAACGCACACAATCAAAACTCAAGCAAATTCACAAAATAAAACAATTATAAAGTCAATTCACATAATTTCTACCAAACAATTCAAATAATAAAAATAAAATTCTAACAATTACCAAAAAAAAACAAATAAATAATGCAAATAAAAAAATTAGTGCACTACAATGCCCTACCTAACTAAGGTGACTTCTACATGCTCTGTTCTCTCATAGAAGACCGACTTGGAGGCTATGTGGATAGCATTTTGATTCTCGCAGAACATGTGTCATGGGGTTCTATGACCAAAATCCCAATTTCAGTAAGAAGAGATCCTACCATACAAGTTCATTAAAATATAGTTTGTCTTTGTAACGCCCTAATTTCTCATAGATTACTGAGAACACAGCGTTGGGTCATAATCGTAAATATTGCTCTTTTATTGAATAAAAACTTAAAAATAAATACATGGATCCATGGTTTTATAAAAATAAAATACTTGTCTTTAACATAAAAATGAGCAACATTTAAATAAACTTTAAAATAACTTTCTTAAAAAAATATATATAAATAAATAAATAATTTGGCCCGCTTGATCTTGCTCGATTATATGGTCCCCAACAAATACATCACAAAGATCTTAGGTCTCACTCACCACCGACCTTTCTATCCTTAATTTCCTGAAATAACAACATCATAAGGAGTGAGCTTATAAGCCCAGTAAGGAAAATACAAACAAGGGTTAGTCATATAATCAAAGATAACATAAATTCACAAGAGTCATACAAACACAAACCTCTAGATCATATCATAACTGAAGTCATAATTCTAAATCCTAATCTAAGTCATAAATCATAAATCATACTCTAAGTCATAAGTCATAGGTCATAGGTCATAAGTCATATGTCATAGATCATAGATCATAATCATAATTATAGGTCATATATCATAATCATAACTATAAAAACAAGGCAGATCTAATAAAAAGATAAGTGTTTATACAGGGGTGGCGATTAAGCCTCGGACAAAAGTCTGTCATACACCGGACATAGGTCCGTCATACACCGGACATAAGTCCGTCATAAAGTTTTGGCAACCGAGCCTACCGGACATAGTCCGTCATACATCATTGGACACCTTAGGTCCAGACACACTTACCTCTTTATGGTACTTGAAATGTTAGATCATACAAATATAAACCATATCATAACTAGATCCTAATACTAAACTACCTAATTTTCCTTACCAAAAACCGGAATATTAGAGACAAGAGCGAGATTGGAACTCCTAAAACCAAACATAAAGAATGGTGAGTTTCTAAAGAAAAGAGATGAAAAGAAAACTAAACCATCAAAGAAGAAAATTACCGAGAAGAACCTTAAATTAAAGAACTCAAACACCTTGGATGAACTAGAACCGTTCTACACCTCAATATCGAAATCACACTATATCTCACTACCCAAGTGTTTATAAAGCTTAAGATGATAAATCTTTTATCCCAGAACCCTAGTGTTTCTCTCAAGAACAATCTAAGTAGCTTGGAGGCTCTGAATTGTGCTTGAAGAATGAATCAAATGGCTGAGCACTAGGTCCTATTTATAGATTTTGAGGAGTGAAACTATCCTATTCAAAAAATACTTAAATCCTTAAATAAACATGATTATGACAAGTGTCATGCTCTTAATGGTTCTAGAAGGTTCTAGAGTTTCTAGATCTTTCTTTTATTTAAACTTAAATCCTTAAATAAACATGATTATGATAAGTATCATGCTCTTATTGGTTTTGGAAGGTTCTAGAGTTTCTAGATCTTTCTTTTATTTAAAAATACTTAATTTCATTCTAACTATAATCCAAATTTAAATTTAAATAAAATAGAATCTTAACTTCTGTAGAAAATATCTCTAAATTATCTTATTAATATTTTTATTAAATAATTGAGGAATAATCTAACATAAAAAAAATATCTCAACTTCTAACTTCCTAAATCTCGTAACTCTAAACTCACCTATAGTAAAATCAATATAACTAGAGCTATAAGATTCTGATTTAGACTATCTTTATACCGTTAGAAAGATAATTCAATTATCTACAACTTTCTAGAAATACTATTTTTCGAAATTCGTAATATAACTGGATCAAAAATAGGTCGGCAGTCACAGTACCCTAAAGTTACGAAAAATCTATTTAATTATCTAAATAACAACCTAATCCACAAATATCTTGACTAACCCTAAAATAACAAACTCTAATTCCCTAGGCTGATTTCGAATTTACTAAGCCAAAAATCTTATTTGACTTTTGGGCTTTATGTAGGCTCGATCCATAACACTTTTTAATAATATCATAATTAATTTATTCTTATGTAATCACCCTTTTTTCCACAAACAAGGCTACTAATATCATAAACTTATACTATACTATAATAATCATAACTACAAAAAAAAAATTAAACCTTATGTTATAATTAATATTTCTAAACTATAGGTTAAACTTATAAAATCCATAACTATTGCTATGAGTATCCAACTAAATCCCGGCTTGAACCAATATCCGCTAAAACTAACATACTATAAGCTATTACTACCTACAACTACTACTATCTAACTAAGTAAAATTCCAGGACGCTACAATTATCCCCTACTTAAAAGAATTTTTTCCTTGAAATTTACTTACCAAACATCTCGGGATACCGCTCCCCTATACATTCCTCCAATTCCCATGTGGCCTCTCTTTCTGTGCTATTCCTCCACAAGATTTTAACCATGGGAACACTTTTGGACCTTAACTCCTTAGTTCCCCGTTCTAGAACGTGTACTGGCTGTTCTTCATAATTGAAATCTTGTTTTAACTCTAGAGCCTGGTAATCGAGCACATGGGATGGATCTGATATGTATTTTCTCAACATCGATACATGAAAAATGTTATGCGTTTCAGCTAATGATGGCGGTAAAGCCAACCGATATGTTACATGCCATACTTTGTCCAATATCTCAAAAGGACCTATAAACCTCGAGCTTAACTTTCCTTTCTTTCTGAAACGTATAATCCCATTCATCGGAGAAACTTTAAGAAAGACTTGTTCGCCTACTGAAAACTCAACAGTCTGTCTCTTAGCGTCGGCATAGCTCTTCTGGCGACTTTGAGCGGCAATCATTCGTTGTCTTATCTTTTCTACTGCCTCTGTTGCTTCTCTTATAGCCTTGGGTCCTAAATATCGTCCCAACCTCTTCCCAATGAAGTGGTGATCGGAATTTCTGTCCATATAGCATCTCATAAGGTGCCATGCCTATCGTCGCTTGATAACTATTATTGTAAGAGAAATCTATCAATGGAAGATACTTGCTCCATGATCCAGAGAAGTCTAACGCACAAGCCCTCAACATATCTTCTAATATTGGTATGGTACGTTCTGACTGACCATCGATTTGAGGGTGAAATGTCATTCTTAGTTTTAACTTAGTGCCCATTGCACGTTGTAGACATTCCCAGAACTTTGATGTGAAAATCGATCCTCTATCGGAAACTATCGTCTTTAGAACTCAATGTAGTCTCACTATCTCTGCCATGTAAAGCTCTGTGTACTGCTCAGCACTATAAACTGTTCTTACCGGCAAGAAATGAGCAGATTTTGTGAGTCTATCTATTATCACCCAAACAGAGTCATGCTGCTTGGTGGTCCTTGGTAAACCTGTCACAAAGTCCATCGCTATATCTTCCCATTTCCATTCAGGAATCTCCAATGGTTGCAAGGTTCCAGCGGGTCTTTGATGTTCAGCTTTAACTTGTTGACATGTGATTAGTGGTGAAAATTGCATTATTTATTTATTTTAATAGCCAAAATAAATTAAGTTTAATTAATATTTTCATTAAATTAATATGATTTATTTTATAAATGAAAATATTTAATTATTATTTAATTTATTGATATTTTGTAGGAATTAAATATGTATTTTGTTACAAATAAAAGAAAATAAATAAATAAGTAAAGTTGAAGAAAGGAATGAAGAAAATGACATTTTTGAAGGAGTTTGGCCCAGTCCCGAAGGCCCAAACGGAAGCCCAGGCCCGCTGGCCTCCTTCTCCACCTTCAGTGCCAGATGTCTGCATCCCAGAGCGCCACGTGTCCAGTCCCCTTCTCCTCCAAATGCATTGACCCAAATGCACCCAACTCTTCATTCCTTCAGCAAGCTCCCCACGTGACCTCCCTTCTCCTCCAAATGCATTGACCCACATGAAGCTCCTTTAGCAAGCCAACGTGACCCAAGCATCCCCATCATCCCAGCAGGCCCAATACTCCAAAAGCCCAACAAGCAGCCAACTCCCATCAGCTCACCCAAAAGCCCAACACGGCCAAGCAACCCAGCCTTCTCTTCTTCAGCCCAGGCTGCCTACGTGGCACTCTTTCATTGGTTGAAAGTGGGTCAAAACCCTCTTGTGTCACCAGCCATGTTTTGTGGGTATTGGGCTTTGTAAATTGCTATTTTGAGCTTTATAGATCATGTCTTTGTGGTATTTTTGAAAAAAGAGCATTTTGACTATACACAAAAATAGCTAGGGTAATATTAATAATAAGATTTGATTTTTCAAAATCATATTTTATTATTAATATTTCAGATTTATTTTGTAAACCCCATTTTGTTGTTTAATTTCTTTTTAGTCCTTTTCCCTATCTATAAATAGGGACACTTTCTTCACATTTGGTATGTAATTTTTAGAGTAGAGAAACTACAGCAAAATTTCCACTCACTTTCTTCTCATATTTTCTTCTTAAGATTTTGTGAGAATCATGAGCATAATGGCCTAATCTTCCTAGGAAGGTTAGGGATGATTCCATATGCAAGTGATGTTATTTTGCTACTTTGATTTACTATGTTCTTAATGTAATATATTTGAGTTATTTATGTTCTTTCATCTCTATCTTTATTTTGCTATCTTTATTTACTTATGCTAATAGTATATAGGATTAGTCATGCTCTTTCTATGTGCTTCTAATTAGTAAAAGTAATATTGATACATAATTTTATGTCTAATCTTCTATTACATTATTGCCCTTGGGTATTTTGTCATTTTTAGATTTTTCATAAGATTAACATTGTGCTTTTAAAGTAAAGAACTTTATAACTCAAATGAACTTTTGTTAGAAAAACTATGAACTTTAATGTTAGATTTTCCAAGTAAATGTTGGGATGTGAACTATTTACTTGTGTATTTTTAAATCAAGTAACCAAGTAACTAAGCAAGCATATGGATGATTCTTGAAACCTTTCCATTTCTCAAACTCTTGATTACATCTTACATTTATCTCACCTATCTCACTTTATCATTTCATCAAAAAAATACAATATCAAAATCTCAAACCTCTTTCCATTTACAATTTTATTTATTTCTTGTTACTAACTTTTTGTGTTATTTTCCACTAATTTTTTGATTTAGGTTACCTCCTTGTGGATTGACCGCCCGATTATACTACAACCACCGCTTAGTGGTTGTCACATTTTGGGCGTTAAACAACATGTAAGGCATTTTGCTAAAAATTCTGCTATGTCTTTCTTCATTCCCGGCCACCAGTACATAGCCTTAACATCGTTATACATCTTGGTCGATCTTGGGTGAAGTGAATACGGAGTAATGTGCGCTTCCTTCATAATACTTTCTCTTAATTCACCACTATCGGGCCCACATACTCAGTTCCTATATCGTAGCATGCCTTCTTTTGTCAAGGAGAAATCAGCATTCTCTGAACTTTTTAATGCTACCTTCATCTTAAGAAGAAACTTGTCCTCTCGTTCTTTCTCCTTTATTTCCTCCATTAGAGTTGACTTGATTATGAGGTCAGCTAGCTGTCCAGTTATTAGCTCAATTCTGGACCTCTTAATATCATCTTGCAAGTGTTGAGCTATCCCTTTAAGTGTTGACAAGCTTCCGTAACTCCGCCTACTAAGTGTGTCTGCCATAACGTTAGCCTTTCATGGATGATATAAGATCTCACAAACATAGTCCTTTACTAATTCTAGCCATCTTCGTTGCCTCATATTGAGCTCCTTCTGCGTAAAGAAGTACTTTAGACTTTTGTGATCCTTATACATTTCGCACTTTTCTCTGTATAGATAGTGCCTCCAAATCTTTAGAGCGAACACCACCGCCGCCAATTCTAAGTCATGAGTCGGATACCGCTGCTCGTACTCCTTTAGCTGTCTCGAGGCATATGCGACCACTCTTTCATCTTGCATCAAAACGCATCCAAGTCTCTGCTTCGACGCGTTGCAATACACTACAAACTTGCCCTTATCATTTGGGACGCATAGAACTGGAGCTGATATAAGCTTGTCCTTTAACGTTTGGAAGCTTTCTCCGCACTTCTCCATCCATTCAAATTTCTGTTGCTTCCGCGTCAAATTTTTTAAGGGTATAGCTATTCTGGATAACCTTTCAACACAACGTCTATAATATCCTGCCAATCCCAGAAAACTTCTCACCTCTGTGGCACTCTTGGCTTTGGGCCAGTCCTTCACTGCTTCGATCTTGGCTAGATCTACTTCCACGCCATTTTTAGACACAATGTGTCCTAGAAATGCCACCTTCTCTAGCCAGAATTTGCATTTCTTAAACTTAGCGTATAACTGATGACTTTTAGTCGTCCCAATGTCAGTCGCAGGTGCTCTTCATGCTCGGCTTTCATCCTTTAGTAGATTAATATGTCGTCTATAAACACCACCATGAACTTATCCAGGTAGTCCTTAAATACTCGGTTCATAAGATCCATGAATGCTGCTGATGCATTTGTTAAGCCAAAAGACATCACCAGAAACTCATAATGTCCATATCTAGTCTGAAAAGCCATCTTCGGGATATCTTCTTCTCGTACTCTTAGTTGATGATACCACGACCGCAAATCTATCTTCAAGAATACCGTAGATCCTTGTAGTTGATCAAAAAGATCGTCTATCGAGGTAAAGGGTATTTGTTTTTTATCGTCACTTTATTCAGTTCTCGATAGTCGATGCACATCCTCACACTCCCGTCCTTCTTTTTGACAAACAACACTGGTGCTCCCCAAGGCGAATAGCTCGGTCGGATGAAACCCTTGTCTAAAATCTCTTGCAGTTGTATCTTTAACTCATTAAGGCGCCATTCTATAGGGAGCTTTTGAAATTGGTGCCGTTTCAGGTGCCAATTCTATTTCAAACTCGATTTCCCTATTCAGAGGTAATCTCGGTAGATCTTTTGGAAACACCTTGGGAAATTCGCATACGATAGGTACATCCTTTGGTTCGAGTTGCGTCTCTCGTGTTTTGTCCACCACACTGGCTAGAAATGCTTGGAAAACTCTATTGATTAACTATTGAGCTTTGAGAGTTGAGACTATTGGTATGCGAGTTCGAGAAACTTCTCCTTTGAAAGTGAACTGCTTTCTGCCTTCTGGTTGAAAGTTGACTATCTTACCCTTACAATCTATTGTTTCCCCATGTTTTGCTAACCAATCCATGCCTAAAATTACATCATAATCCTTAAGGTCTAACTCGATCACATTTACTGGTAACTCTCTTCCTTCGATTCTAACTACAACACTACACACCCCTCTCACTAGATAGCATTCTTCCCCCCTAAAAGAGAAAAGATGAAAAAGAAAACTAAGACAAACAAAACAAGTAGAAGATACAACTTAGCCTATTGTACTACTGTCTATTAGGTCCATCTATCTATAAAAACTACCCTATTACAATTAATTCCAACTCGGGTAAATGGGCCTTAACAATTGAATCTTCCATGGAGGAGGGTTGGGTTTAGTATATCGTACGCACTACTAAGGCCCCTTAACTTCCACTTGGACCCAAAAGATAGGAATTTGAACCCTTGCTTTATTAATTATTATTCATTTAATTAGATCCAATCTAATAATGCAAAGCAAATGTACCTTCACAAATGGGCTAACCCATAAGAGAGGAATTTAAACTTTAAACTTTCAGTTTAATCCAAAATTTTCTAACACTTACTAAACAATGAAATAATAAAAAAAGAAAATAACATGTTAAAAGAAATAACAACTAATGAAAATATTCTAAAACAACATATAATAAAATTTAATGATGTGTTCTTATATGCGTCTAATCCTCCACATCGGATCCATCATCAAACTCAGGGTTTGGTATTTTTCTATAGCTTTAACCTTTGTCCATTGGACTAATTTATGAAAATAACACAAGAAAGCATTACAACCATATTTCAAAAACAATGTATATACTTACTTGGTAATGAGTAGGTCCTTTGTAGCTGTCGTGTGTATTTCGTGGGAACATTCAGGACCAATATAGCCGTGGGCTCTAATACCACCTATAACGCCCTACTTTTTCATAGATTACCGAGAACACAATGTTGGGTCGTAATCGTAAATATTGCTCTTTTATTGAATAAAAACTTGGAAATAAATACATGGATCCATGGTTTTATAAAAATAAAATACTTGTCTTTAACATAAAAATGAGCAACATTTAAATAAAACTTTAAAATAACTTTCTTAAAAAATATATATAAATAAATAAATAATTTGGCCCGCTTCATCTTGCTCGACTATATGGTCCCCAACGAATACATCACAAAGCTCTTAGGTCTCACTCGTCACCAGCCTTTCTATCCTTAATTTCCTAAAATAACAACATCATAAGGAGTGAGCTAACAAGCCCGGTAAGGAAAATACAAACAAGGGTTAGTCATATAATCAAACATAACATAAATTCACAAGAGTCATACAAACACAAACCTCTATATCATATCATAACTTAAGTCATAATTCTAAATCATAATCTAAGTCATAAATCATACTCTAAGTCATAAGTCATAGGTCATAAATCATAGATCATAATCATAACTATAGGTCATCTATCATAATCATAACTATAATGACAAGTCAGATATAATAAAAAGATAAGTGTTTATACAGGGGTAGAGAATAAGCCCCGGACAAAAGTCTGTCATACACCGGACATAGGTCCGTCATACACCGAACATATGTCCGTCATAAAGTTTTGGCAACTGAGCCTACCGGACATAGTTCGTCATACATCATTGGACACCTTAGGTCCAGACACACTTACCCCTTTATTGTACCTGAAATGTTAGATCATACAAACATAAACCATATCATAACTAGATCCTAATACTAAACTACCTAATTTTTCTTACCAAAAACCGGAATATTAGAGACAAGAGCGAGATTGGAACTCCTAAAACCAAACATAAAGAATGGTGAGTTTCTAAAGAAAAGAGATGAAAAGAAAACTAAACCATCAAAGAAGAAACTTACCGAGAAGAACCTTAAATTAAAGAACTCAAACACCTTGGATGAACTAGAACCGTTCTACACCTCGATATCGAAATCACACTATATCTCAATACCCAAGTGTTTATAAAGCTTAAGATGATAAAGCTTTTATCCCAAAACCCTAGTGTTTCTCTCAAGAATAATCTAAACAGCTTGGAGGCTCTGAAGTGTGCTTGAAGAATGAATAAAATGGCTGAGCACTAGGTCCTATTTATAGAGTTTGAGGTGTGAAACTATCCTATTAAAAAAAAATACTTAAATCCTTAAATAAACATGATTATGACAAGTGTCATGCTCTTAATGGTTCTGGAAGGTTCTAGAGTTTCTAGATCTTTCTTTTATTTAAACTTAAATCATTAAATAAACATGATTATGACAAGTGTCATGCTCTTAGTGGTTCTGGAAGGTTCTAGAGTTTCTAGATCTTTCTTTTATTTAAAAATATTTAATTTCATTCTAACTATAATCTAAATTTAAATTTAAATAAAATAGAATCCTAACTTCTATAGAAAATATCTCTAAATTATCTTATTAATATTTTT
Organism: Humulus lupulus; assembly: GCF_963169125.1. Classification (NCBI taxonomy): domain Eukaryota; kingdom Viridiplantae; phylum Streptophyta; class Magnoliopsida; order Rosales; family Cannabaceae; genus Humulus; species Humulus lupulus. The sequence goes on from NC_084795.1 coordinate 92,244,317, forward strand.
ATTAAATAATTGAGGAATAATCTAACATAAAAAAATATCTCAACCTCTAACTTCCTAAATCTCGTAACTCTAAACTCACCTATAGTAAAATCAACATAACTAGAGCTGTAAGATTCTGATTTAGACCATCTTTATATCGTTAGAAAGATAATTCAATTATCTACAACTTTCTAGAAATACTATTTTTCGAAATTCATAATATAACTAGGTCAAAAATAGGTAAGAAGTTATAGTACCCTAAAGTTACGAAAAATCTATTTAATTATCTAAATAACAAACTAATCCACAAATATCTTGACTAACCATAAAATAAGAAACTCTAATTCCCTAGGCTGATTTCGAATTTACTAAGCCCAAAATCTTATTGGGCTTTATGTAGGCTCGATCCATAACACTTTTTAATAATATCATAATTAATTTATTCTTATGCAATCACCCCATTTTCTACAAACAAAGCAACTAATATCATAAACCTATACTATACTATAATAATCATAACTATTAAAAAAAATTAAACCTTATGTTATAATTAATATTTCTAAACTATAGGTTAAACTTATAAAATCCATAATTATTGCTATGAGTATCCAACTAAGTCCCGGCTTGAACCAATATCCGCTAAAACTAACATACTATAAGTTATTACTACCTACTACTACTACTACTACTACTACTACTACTACTATCTAACTAAGTAAAATTCTGAGACGCTACAGTCTTTTAAAGATCATACAATAAATTTAAATATAATTTGAGCAAGAGGAGAGACCATACAAAAACATATTCTCAGAGGAGAAGTGATGCAACACTATTATTACAATAATAAACCCAAAAGCAAACAAAAAACACTAATCACACACACACACAAAAAACATGATGATATTTATCGGTGTTTTTTAATTGTACTAACATATTGTTGGGGATTAGAACCTGCATAACACAGTCAAAATAGTGCACAAATAACAGCAACAAAGAAGAACAAGTAATAGATAATTAAACAAACACAAAGTAATCAAAAGCAAAACACAAAAGAAAGAACACCAAGAGTACTTGGTTCGGATACAACCACTGTAGTTGATCCTACATCCAAAGCTAGGTAGCAATGCCTAAGTCATATCCACTATATCTGAAAAAAGATTGCACCCTCTAAGCTATCAAGATTACAACAACACTCATCCAACTTCTCTTGAAACACTCTCTCACTTGAGTACTACAATACAGTTCTTGCTCTCAGCTAAAAACTTTCAGAAATTGAATTACACTAGGTTGATCGGGCCTAAAACTATATATAGGGTTGAGATACAAGAACTAAAGGGTCAAACAGAAACTAACAGTAACTAACAACAATATGTTATTATGTTATGAACTACTGGTGTCCACACAGATGCGACGGGAGAAAACGTAGTTGCAACTAAAAAACTGCAAACTATTGTGAGTTGTCATCATGAGTAATCTTTTTGATTGGTTGAGGAAAGAAGTCACAATCTTCACACAAGCAACGTGCAATATGCACGTTTGCTTAGTTTTATTTATAAAATTTATTAATTATTTTGATTAAATTTATATTAATGTCATATAAATTTTGAAATAAATGTCATATTTTAATTAAATAATTTATTTATTTTTGTTTAAGTTTATGTTTGTTCTAGTTTTTGAATTTGGAAGTGACAACAAGAGATTATATATTATATATTTAATGTAATATTAAATATTATACGTGGATTTTAAATTTAAGTTTCTTGCTAGATTTTAAAAAAATTGTTGCTAATTCACAGTAAATTATATTATATGTTTAATATGATATTATTCTAATAAGTGAGATTAAGTTTAATTGAATTTTATTTAAGTTATAAAACTTATGATTTTATTATTTTTAAATAATTATCATTGTAAAATATCTCAAAAATATCATATTTTAATTTGTTTAATTATTTATTATTTTAAAATAATTATCATTGTAAAATATCTTTAAAATATCATATTTTAATTTGTTTAATTATTTTTAAATAATTATGATTGTAAAATATCTCAAAAATATTCTATTTTAATTTTTTAATTATTTATTTTATTTTATTTAAGTTTAAGTGTTTACACACTACTGTTAAATATAAGAATATTTCGTTAAAGTTAACATTAAAAAAATAAAAAAAAATGTTAAAACCAAGAATTTCCGTTATCTATACACTTATATAAGAGATATATGAGAAAAATAATCCATATTTTACTATTCACTAATTTTGACATTTTGATGGGATTTTTTACACCATATATAATAATAATAAAAATAACTATATTCGCATATACACCCATATATCAAGCGTCAACTCGACAAGAAAATAACTTGTAAATTATTGTTATGGGATTTTCTTTGTTCTACTGTTTTCAATTTGCTTGTTAATCGTTAGTTTCTCACTTGTCATTTTCTCATGTTGTTTCGATTCGTGTCTTTTTTTTTTTTTTTTATTTCTCCCCTATTAATGTCGATTTTATTTCCCGTGCTATTGTCGTTTTGGTTCATATCTGCTTTTTTCTGTTTTAATATCTTTGTTTTCTTAGTTAGTGTCGTTTTTCTTCACTTACTATCAAAATCAGGCCCGACTAATGGAGCTTCCGATCATGCCAATTTAAACCCCCCCTCACCCTGAAAAAACTCAAAAATAGAAGAACAATTGAACCAACTTAAGAATCAGATATATTTCTTTTTGTACAGAGCTGCTTGCCAAAGCATAGGCAAAAACTCCAAAATAATAATAATAGCAATACATTTGAAACAAATTTAGAATGTATGTACAACAAATATTCATATAATTTACCTTATCTTTTTCATTTCATTGAAAAAGAAACCTCTTGTGACCAAATACCAATAGGGTATTGGACCTACCAAAGCTTATGAAGCCATCTTGACAACATTATTATCAAGCCACCGGCCAACTTATTGCTTTACACAAAACACTACCCAAAAACAAAGGCAACGGGTTGTGTATGCAGCTGACTCCTACTTTCGATGCCCTGATGATGCCATAAGAACAGCAACAGCCACAATAAACATAGACAACATACTGACTAGCAATATATATGTTCTTCTTGACGATTTTCTGTATTCTCCAAACAAAAGAATTCCCCAGAAAGTGCTTACTAGTGGAAGTGCCTGCCAATCACCACCCCAAAAAAGTCCATATTAGTATGTGATGCACATTTTGGTTCAGTTGAAATTTTGCACAAACAAGCTTATCCCACAAAAAAGATGTTTGGAATCAAGACAAAAAAAATATATTTGAACCAACCTGAACAGCATCTGCTGCAGCATACCCTGCAGCTTGGCCTCCCATGAATTGGAGACCATTGCCAAACCCGCAGAGCAGACCGGCCATTAAGGCCCAGCCTCTGCCATTCCAGTCATTAATATAAGCCTTGAATGATGATTTGGGTAAGTCCAGCACAGGGTAGTAAAGGAATGTGATGTTGAGGATTATAGCAAGGACAAAACAAGATACTGAGAAGTAAAAGAATGCAGTGTAGACAACCAAGTGAGGAACCCCATCTTTCAATGTATGCCATTGATCATTTGTTGCCAAGTTGAATGCTGGTGAGAATAGAGAAAAGCAAACGCCAGCAAAGAAACATATGGACAGTCCAATGAGAGTGCTTTTCCCAAACACCTGTAGCAAGAGTTATAATTATTAATTGTGATAGAGAATCTGAGATGTTTGGTTTGAATGTCAGGTGATGAACGTCTAACTACTTACTTTGATTGCTCTTCTTTTCTCAAGCTGCACAAGAAACTCTGCAGTCCCAGCTTTAGCCTTCTCAGAAGAGACACCGCCATCTTCCATTTCCACATCTAACCCAACAGTCAATATCCAATGAGAACTATCACTTTATAAAAACAGCCATGGAGTAGAAAGATTAGAGCTCCAGATTTTGTTTTCTTACCCTTATTTGGCAAAGTGGAAATCTCTAACTCCCTGTCAATATTCAATTTTGAGGAAAACATCAGTCTCTAGATGTAGCAACATATGATACAAAGGAAGTAAAAAACAACCGTGCAGAAGAACACAAGGTTGAAACCAAGACTAGAAAAATAAATGAAAATAATAGCGGAACCATCGAAATTCGCATGGCCAAATAATGTTGTGTAGTATTTTTGCAACACAAGATTATCATTTTTCATCTAAATGTGAGAATTTTAATTGATTTTCCATACTGAAAATTATTGTCTTTTACAGTGCCATCTATAGTGGTACAGCTAGTTTTCTGCTCATTCTCATTATCCTTAAGTGCACCATCAAACAAAACAATTTAAGTAAAAATTGCATCACTCAACAAGCTCTATGATTTTCTTTTTAGAAATGAATAAAAACAAGATATAATTCTTAGATAACCTTAACATTTAATGAACGAAACATACCCTTCTTTAGATGAAAAACCTTCAAGCTTTTCTTTATTATCAGCTGCATTGGATGAGTGGACAGCAGAAGCAAGGCAAACTGCAACCAAGAAGCAGCCAACGCCAGGGAATAGGATCTCGGCTCTATTAATTCTATCATCTAAAAAGTAATTCAAGGTTGTTCCTGTCACCATTAAAGATCGCAACAGAAGCAAAAAATTCAGTATCTATAAGAGCAATACAGACAAACATCAACATTTAGAAATGGTCAGAGAGAGAGAACGAAAGAAAGGACCTATAACAACTGTTATGCTTGCAGTGATCACTTCTGTGACTGATAAGCCAACAAAAGCCCAAGCATACTGAGTTGAGAGATTTCCAAGGCTAAGTACCACCCCTCCTGCCATTGCAAACATCACAGAAGGCCAATTAACCTGCACCAATCACCCTAACATGAATCAAAACCAAATACATACAATACAATACAACTCCATTATGGCAAACAGATGAAATTTTCATTATGCTGTGTTCCTTATCACTGGTCTCTCCAAATTAGCAAATATATAATAGGCAGAAACTCAGAAAACAAATTTGTTCACAAGTGGTTAGAAGCTTGCCTGTGAGAGCTGGACTAGAAAGTTGGGCATCTCTGGTGTGCTCTTCCCAATTTCACCAAATGTCAAGGCAATAATTATGGCAGCCAAGAGATTGGTGATTGAATAATCAAGATAAGTGTGCTGTGGCAGCCTGCCTCTTCTCTCTAAAAGGGTCAAGATAGCTGGCCATGTCCCCAAGAAGAGGAGGGCTAGAAGCATGCAAGCTATGGCGCCTCCTTTGCTCTCTACCACATACATTTTTAGCCCCCTTAAGAAAATCCCCTCACTCGGTGAAGTGACGAAGAAAATACTATCAGATAAATCCTGCAAAGAAGGAAATCATGAGTATAGATTGAAGAAAATCCCTAATTTAAAAGCTTCTTTTTTGTGCTTTTCACACATCAAATAGAAGAAGAAGATAGATCCCACATAAGGTTGAAAGACAGCCATTAAAGAACAAAATAAATGGAAGAAAATATATACATATCATCAAAGATTTTTATTCAATACAAAGTACACACCATATTACCATGGCAGAGGAAATGATTTTCTCAAAATTACCAACTGGCCATCAAGAATTTGTTTCCCTATGAAATGAAGTATTGCGACACATGTTATAAAATGAAAATAAAAGATCAAAAGATAGAAAGAACAACCTACAAGTCACCCAATACTGGAGCCCAACTATAAGTGGTCAAACTAGTTCTGTCACATCACATTCAACAGCTCTTAGGTACGGTACTTTTAAAAAATACCATGAAACAGAAGAGATATTTGTGAGATACTCACTGGGTTTTCCAGAAAGTTTTGCTGTATACTTGGAGAACCACCACCGGCAGCAAGATCTTTGGTTCCTCAAATCTAATCTAATGGTTTTTTTTGGTTCCGGTTCAGAATATTTTTGTCCACTCTTAAAGTTCATCAAAAAAAATATATAACAAAGTCAATGGGATTTGCTTAACTGATGGAATCTTCAATCTTGAATTGGGATTCCCTCGGATCCAGCTAGTTTCGTGGGGGCATAGTTGTGTACTTTCTAATTAGATACTATTATTTATGTGAATAATTATCTTTTTTTCCTTCTTACGCCTTTTACGTCAATATCTCGTGAGAATTTGGTAGTGCAGGAACATGTGCATGCACTGTCACTGATTTTTAAAGGGAAATTTTACAAATAATTCTTAATAACGTCTAATATTACTAAAAAATCCAAACACTATTAATATTTTCAATTTGATGTTAAATATTCATCTCATACCCAAAATATCCCTCTCATTATATCAAAAATCCTAAAACATTCTCTTCCCTCTCTCTCTCTTTCATTCTCACGAAATCATTCCTAAAACATACAGAATTGTATGATTTTCTTGTCAAAATCGTTGTTAGTCATCTCTATTGTCTCTGTGAAGTCGTCAATATCAAAGGCAACATTTATTTTGAGGGTTTTTGGAGGAGAAAAACCATGGGTAATAAGATTGTATATTTTATGTATTGGGTATTATTTGTTTACATTTTTTTGGCTATTTTGAACAGATCTGAACCTATATTGGTATGTTTTTTGAGTTTTTTGGAGAGATTCTGCGTTCTGCATTTTTCTAGGTTTTTTGCAACTTTTTTGCTCGATAGGAGCTCAACAACGGTTTGATATGAGCTCGATGGTATGTAGAAGAAGGTCTTTTATGAGCTCGATGTAGCTCGATGTGAGCTCGATTATAGCTCGATAGGTTTAGGTTTTGTTGCTCGATTGTGCTCGATGGCAACTCGATAAGGGTTCAATTGGACCCTAGAATATTTAGTGTAGTTGTTTTCTCGATATGTGCTCGATAGGGTTTGATTAAGGTTTTGGTTAGATTTTATGCTCAGTTTATGAAATGGTAGCTCGATACTAACTCGATAAAAGCTCAATTATGGGCTCGATGCTAACTCGATAAAGTTCGATGATAGCTCGATAAAGCTCAATAATGTTCTTTTTTCATGAATTTCTAAAAAAATGGCGGTTTTCTTGACAATTTCAATGTTTTTTTCCCAACACAGGTTCTATTGTCTACGTTTTTGTATCCTACAATGGTGTTTGGGAATTACAAGGGAATAAGTGGATTTGCAAGGACCCTCAATGCATGGTGATACCGATGGAGGATACTGTAACGTACTTGCAACTTCTTGACATATTGCATAAGGAACTTAAAGTTGATAAACAGATGTATGGATTGAAATTGGAGGTTCCTTACACATGCGGCGACCAACCGTTTACACCCATTCATGTTGAAAGTGATCTTGGTGTCCGTGCATTCTTAGGAGTAACATCTAAAGAAATGTTGGCCTTGTGTGTCACTCCTGTTAAAATATTTTCATTGCAGACCCATATTCCACTCCCAGACCTGAGGGAGCAGCCAGTACTTTAGGATGTCTTATTGGTGACCTGAGGGACAACCAATATGAGTACAACCCCTATGTGAATGACGATCCAGTAGCTGAACATAATGAGGACTTAGTATATAATTCAGTGAATGACGATCTAGTAGCTGAACATTTGCAAGTAGAACAAGCACAAGAACTACCAATACGTCATATTACACGGACGAACCCATCAAGTCAAGGACTTCAAACACCTGGCACCAGCTCTAGTCGTCCTGGTGGAACAGAATATAACTATACAGGGAACATTCCAATATGTTCAACAGAAGATCACAGAAAATGGTGTGTTCCCATGTTTACAAAAGAAGATATCATGGCTTCTAGTCGTTCTGAATCACCCTCATCCGATGTAGCGTTGGGGGAATTACATCTTGGGAAGACTTTTGAGAACAAGATGGAATTGAAAACCAAAGCGGCTCTCTTCGAAATGAAGAATAATTTTGAGTTTATGATTAAGAAGTCTGGTACTGATGTGTTGTATATCACCTGCAAGGATCCTGATTATGGTTGGAGAATAAGAGGGAAAAAAAGTAGCGCGATCTGAGATGTTTGAGATCACTGTTTATAATAGTGTACATACTTGCTCACTAGAATTGCGACAAAAAGACCACCGTCAAGCAGCACCTTCTGTCATTGGGCACCTTATCAAGAACAAATATGCTATTGATGGCACTAGCTACCCACCAAACAGCATAAAGGAGGATATGAAGAATAATTTTGGGATCGATATGAGTTATATGAAGGCCTGGAGATGTAGAGAGAAGGCACTCGGTTATGTCAGGGGGACACCTGAAGAATCGTACTCCAAGTTACCTTCTTACTTTTATATGTTGCAGCGAAAGAATCCAGGTACAATAACTTATTTTGTCACAAATGACAGTCGCTTTCTTTACTGTTTCTTCTCACTCGGAGTTTGTAGAAGGGGATTTACATCATGTCGTCCTGTTATATGTGTGGACGACACTTTCTTGAAGTCAAGGTACGGTGGCCACATGTTGTGTGCTATCGCATTGGATGCGAATAACCACATTTATCCAATTGCATTCGCGATTGTTGACAGTGAGAATCATACTTCTTGGAAGTATTTCATGATGAAATTGAAGAAAGCCATTGGAGTTGTTGATAATCTGTCTTTTGTATCAGACAGGCATGCTAGCATTATTCATGCTCTTGAGTTGGTCTTCACTGATGCCTACCACGGCGCATGCTACCATCACATAAGTATGAATGTAATCGCTAAGTTCAAGACCGATCACTGTCACAATGAGATGTGGAATGCGACATATGCATTTCGGAAGTCAAAATTTCACAGGTTCTTCAACAATATAAAGTAAATGGATCCTGCCATAGCTCAATATCTCGAGGGTATTGGCTTCGATAAGTGGACTCGTGCTTACTTTCCTGGGAATCGATACAATGTAATGACAAGCAACTACGTTGAAAGTTTCAACAACAAAACCAGAGACGCAAGAACCTTCCTAGTCACTACTTTTGTGGAATTCATTCGTTTCACAATTCAGTCATGGTTTGCCACGCGTCGTGAGGAGGTAGAGAAGTGCACATCCAAATTAGCAACAATATATGAGAAAGATGTCTCAGGCATTGCGGATGATGCAAGGTACTTGAAAGTCCATCCTCTTGGACAGTTCGAATTTCATGTGGTAGACCCAGAAGGTGATGGTGAGGTGAATTTGATGACCGAATCATGCTCCTGTGCCCAGTTTCAAATAATGGGTTACCCTTGTGTTCATGGTGTGGCTGTGGCCATCTTGCGCAATGTCAACATTTACTCACTGTGTTCACCATATTACACTACTGAGATGTGGAGGGAGTCTTACAAAGAAACAATTTACCCAACTGGAAACGAGGATGATTGGGAAGTTCCTGAGAACATAGAGAAAATTCAAGTTGGGGTTCCCGTTGAAAAACAACCAGTTGGTCGACCGAAGAAGAATAAGGTGGGAAGAAGGAAGACAAACCGCTACCCATCGAGTGGCGAAATCATTTGCAAAGAGCGCAAATGTAGCATGTGTGGTGGGCTTGGCCACAACAGGGCTACGTGCAAAGCTAGGCTATAAACTCTTTTTTCACTTTCGGTCTTGTTGTATTAATAACCTATGTTGTTTTCCTTTCTTTTTTATTTGATTTTTCTTAAAAGTTATGTTAAGCTCGATGTAAACTCGATGAGCTCGATTGTAGCTCAACATTAACTCAATAGAAGCTCGGTATGAACTCGATAATATGTTTGTTAGCTTCTAAACTGAATTCAAATAACTCGATAATAGTTCGATAATGATTCGACATAACTCGATAGTAGTTCGATATGGCTTGATATTAGTTCGATAACAAAAGACTTATGGTTATGAAAATGATATTGCTCTATTGAAGCTCGATATTAGTTTGATAACAGCTCGATATTAGTTCGATAATGTTTGATATGAACTCGATAACAGACATATGTAAGTTACAAAAAAATGGGAACAAAAAACTGCACAATTAAAGACCCTGTATATATACAATCATCAAGGTAACAAATTTTGATACCACAAGTCTGTGGTCCACTTGTTCCTGAACACCTCCACATTTTCATCGCAGATAGTTTCCAATGGAAGGTCGACCATTAGATGCTCAATATGCTTGACAGCATACACACCACAATCCCCACTGTAAAAAAAAAAGTAAACATTAAGTGTACATTAATATAATTTTAGTTAGAAACAAATTTAGTATGAAGATGATGTTTGTTACCTTCTCTTTGACTGAGTGAGCTCGTGTTTCTGTTTGCAACGCCATGTGAACTGATGCGGTCTCTTTCCTGCTGATGGAATCGTTAACATCAAGCTATCAGTAAACAGTTTACTCTGCATTAACAGAGAAGGAAGCAAAAAGCACCATGGATTCATAATTTCCTCCAACTTTGCGTCACTAATCACCGAGTTGTCCGAATCGTAAACAATGAGGGTCCAACTAGAAATGGAAGCCTCAATGGCAAACCAATGTTGTTGTCCATAGTTCTGGCACCAATATACATCCTCAACTCCTCCCCAAGATTCCAGAAACTGTTGTTCGATGTCGGTCAACATGGACATAACATCAGAATCCCACGTATACTTTGTTTTGTCGGCAATTTTCTTGTACTGATCATATTGGGCAGGTATCACTTGTGAGAAATAGATGTTCATCACAACTGCATTCTGTCGATATATATTGGGAAAATACTTACGACACATACGAAGCATGTGTTCTGCCACATCAATATGCTACAAAGAGAGTACGATATAAAAAGTTAGCAAGGACCATCATTAATTGCTTCTGTCGAGCTCCATCGAGCTCCATTGAGCTAACATCGAGCTAATCTCAAACAGTAAACAAAAACCCTATTTTAACATCTGTATCGAACTACTATCGAGCTCCATTGAGCTCACATATAGCTAATCTCAAACAGTAAACAACAACCCTATTTTAACATCCGTATCGAACTACTATCGAGCTCCATCGAGCTCACATCGAGCTAATCTCAAACAGTAAAAAACAACCCTATTTTAACATCCGTATCGAACTACTATCGAGCTCAAAACGATTTAATCTCAAACAGTAAACAACAACCTTATTTTAACATCCATATCGAACTGCTATCGAGCTCCATCGAGCTCACATTGAGCTAATCTCAAACACTAAACAACAACCCTATTTTAACATCTGTATCAAACTACTATCGAGCTCCATCGAGCTCACATCGATCCTAGAAACTCCCATCAAGCTCCTATCGAGCTCATATCGAGCTATCATCGAGCTCATATCGACTCAATAAAAACAGAACATGTAAAATTGAAAACAAAACATAATTTCTACCACTATCGAGTCATTAGGTATAAATGGCTTACCCCATCATTGAGCCACGACTGGGGTGTTTTCCACGTCAGAAATCGTGCTCGACCATGATTCCCAGTCTTTACATCCCTCGGGGTCTTGTTGGGCATGTCTCCAAGCAGCCACTTGCACATTGTCCTATATTGTTTGGGATCTGGCTTCTTGAGAGGGTCCAGCACCTGTGTAGCCTCCTCTTCTGGTGCAACTGCATTAGTGCGAGGTCTTTTCCTCGTGGGATCGGTGTAGTCCTCAAACCAATCTGGCTTACATCTTTGGCATCTAGTCCTCTGAAACTGAACCCCAGCAACATCCTCAGGGTTGACAATAACGACTCCCAGAGTCCCAGCATCAGGTGTCACAATGATGGTAGGAGGCGTGGTTGGATCATAAACATATTCCAAAGGAATATCCAATGACTCTGAGTCTAAATCTTCATTGGAGGCCCTTGGTTTCTCCTTAATAAATGTCAGGTTCTGACTAACTACGTCCAAGATCACTAACTGGTTCTTCAGGAGGGTCTCCTGTCGACCCTCGACTCTGTCCAACCACTCAATTAAGTCGGCGAGCTCAGGGGCTGAGGCTGAGACTGGTGTTGGGGTTGGTGTTGGGGCTGACGCTGAGGCTGGGGCTGATGTTGGGGTGAAGGCTGAGGCTGGGGAACAGGAGGGGTGGGACCTACAACCTCTTCCCCCGGGGCAGCATCATCAAATATCTTGGCTGCCTTGGCTCCCTGAGAAACTATCTCTGCGATTTTCTCAAAAGTCGCATCCTCCTCCTCATCAGCCTTCGAGGGATCCTAGCCAAGCCCAGGATAAAGGGGAAAATCTCCCTCTGTCAAAGACAAATAATAGTCTTTTTCTGCTGGTCGAGGCTTCAACATCGGAAGGACAATCAACTGCAAACAACATAAAACATTTGGTTAACTCAAATAATGATAAAAGATAAGCATATAGATAAAAAAAATATATAACTTACATTCTTCTTCAATAACATCGGTGAGATGACGGACTTGGTGAAATCCTTGTTCCTCCGATGTGACCAACTAAGCATCCTCGGGACCATGTTTCTCGAGCTCACAACAAACTCTGTCGCAAGCTGTTGGATAGCCTCATTTGCCCAGTACTGTAAGGCCAAGGCATAACCATACATACTGTACTTGGACTCTTGCTGCACCTTGGCATCCTTCTGGGCATCATAGTTGGCATTTTGCTTCACCATGTCCTTCTTACAAGACTGCAATAGGCTCCTATAAAAGTACTTCCCCCATGGATAGCTGAAGAAGTACTCTACGTCCTCAACAATTTTCAGAATATCTCACCAAATGTGCAACTTGCCCTCAATGGCATTCAGAACCCCCTCAACCAACTAACATAGACCAAGCTTGTACACATCTTCCACAACAGTACAAGTCTTGAAAGCATGGTCCACCTATGAGAGCTTTACTTTCTCAGCATCGTTGAAATACTTCTTTATCAACCGGTCGCTGAGATTACGCCCTTCCAACTCTTCTGGTGATCATCAGGTACTGAAATTCAACCCTGTCACCAGGGCAAACTCTCCCATGCCGAATCTACAAGACTTCGACCCCAAGAAGAAATGCACCCCATCTTCGTTGTTGCTGGCGATTTTCTTCAGCAACGGGTGATGCACCAAGACTCTGGAGAAATTAAACTCCAAAGCCAAAAAGAACTGCTTGAAAGGGGATTCCTTAGCCCTTTCAAGCAGCCCGAGCTCCACAAACCTAGTCTTAATGTGATTTAAAGTGCTACTACCCCGATATGTCACTCGACCAGGAAAGTGATCACTGAACGGAACAAGCAACTTAGGCATCTGCAACAACACATGAAAAAAAAATTGGTAAGAAAACAAATTGTCAAATAGAATATGGAAAAAATTAAAAAAAAATCATCAAAAACCAAAATAAACACTGCCATCGTCAATCCTTATCGAGCTCAATCGATCTATTCATCGAGCCTCTGTCGAACTTCCATCGAGCCACTATTAAACCTAATCTTTAGTATACCATCGATCTTATATCGAGCTAATGTCGAGCTTCCATTAAGCCTAACTATATCAAGCCTACTATTGAGCCTATCGAGAAAATCATATTCTGACTACATGAATAACCATCGAGCCAATCGACCAACATCATTTGTAAAACTATCAAGCTATACTATCGAGCTCATATCGAGCACCTATCGAACCCATTCCCTTCACGCATCCTATCGAGCTCATATCGAGCACCTATCGAACCATTCATGTTGCCCTTATCGAGCCTATTATCGAGCTACTATCGAGCAACTGGTATAACCTAGAAAAAAATTGCACAGTGTCGATGAACCCATTCCCTTCTATAGATCACAAAGCCCAGATTCCTAAGAATGATTGGTTTTTCGATTAAATATGGAGTGAATATTTAAGATCTAACCTTTGATTTGATTGGAGTTTAGACTTCGTCTGTCGACCGTCGGGTTCCAAAGGATTGTGTGGTCGTGGGTCGCCTGAGATGATCTCGACCAGGGTTGGGGCTCGACGGGGTATGGGGTTCGACAGGGTTTGGGGATCGACGAGGTTGGGCTCAACGGGGGTTGGGGCTCGACCGGAGTTGAGGCTCGACGGGTTGGGTCTCTTCGGGATTTTGGGATTTTGGGATTTTTGTTATGTTTGAGAGAGACTGAGAGAGAGAGAGAGAGAAACTGGGAGTGTTGATTTTTTTTTTGGTAGAAAAATCGGAGGGGTATTTTGGGTAGATGATGTATGTTTAGTATCAAAATGAAATAAACAATAAGGGTGGTATTTTTTTGTAATAATACACACTATTATGCATGAATAGTGATATTTTCCTTTTTAAAATAGTAAGTTTAATTTTAATAAATGTAATTGATTAGATTAAAATGATTTGAGTTTATATTTGAAGTCTGCATATCATTACTCGTATAAATAGTTGTCCTCATGCTCTAGTGCAACGTATTAACATTTGATAATATGTTATTCGAAAAGTAATCTTCCTTATAAGAAAACGACATGCACTAATTAATAACTATATCTCTTAAGAAGAAAAAGAAGAGAAGCTATTTTTAATGTATAAATAGATTCCTTTTAAAAAAAATGTATAAATATACAATTTATTTTTCATGGAAATTTCAATGAGAATAATTAAGGGTGTAATTAGTTTGCTGTTGAAAAAATTTATTTTAAAAAAATGTGTCAGAAATGACAATCTAGATTTATGATATGAAAACGTGTTTCTAAAATTGTGATTGGTTCACTGTTGATAAATTATTTTTGAGTTTTAAAATTTTGAAAGGAAATTTCACATTCTATGCATCATAGAGGGTGCTAATTAAAAAATATACTAGGCATAATAAAGATTTCAAAATAATGCTACTATTTGACACTCTACCCAAAATACCCTTGTCATTTTCCCCTCACTTCTCTCTTCTCTCCGTTCATTCTCTCTCACCTCACGACACCACTACCCACGGCAACGACACCACCACCAACACAAGAAAAACTTCCATAACTTCGGCCACCTTGTAGAGATAAACACAATATACCCATATAAACATATATTTTGATGATTCTTTAAGTAGAAATTTATGGATAATTAATTGTTTATCAAATATAATGACGTTTCTTTCACCCAAGACACCAAACTGCATTTCGAACAAATTTGGGCATGATTTTTGGGGTTTTTTTGCAATTTTTTTTTCAGATCTGAAACTCTGAAATCTGCAGAAAATCGACCTTGCTTGATGGTGGTTCGATGGTGCTCGATGCCAGCTCTATGGGGCCTTCAAAGTCATGATTTTTCATGAAAAAACGACTTTGCTTGATGGTGGCTCGATAGTGCTCAATGCAATTATTGCAAGAGACATAATTTTTCACTTGGTTGTGCTGTTTGGGGTGATTTTTTTTTATTTTGGATATTTTTTTCAAGATCTACACGTTTGACATGTTCATATGAACATTTGTGAAGTGTAACACTTGTAAAAAATACAAAGTGCAAACATACCTCATGTTTAAGGAATCTTTTGGTATGTTTTCAAGTTTTAAATTTCTCAAATGTGTATATGAGCATGTCAAACGTGCAGATATTGAAAAAATACCCAAAATAAAAAAAAATCACCCCAACCGGACACCCGAGTGAAAAATTATGAATCTTGCAAGAATCGCATCGAGTACCATCTAGCACCATCGAGCAAAGTCATTTTTTCATGAACAATCTTGATTTGAAGGCCCCATTGAGCTTGGGGTCGAGCACTGTAGAGCAACCATTCACTAGGGCCTTCAAGATCAGGATTTTCATGAAAAAAAATGACTTTACTCGATGGTGCTCGATGCGATTCTTGCAAGATTCATAATTTTTCACTTGGGTGTCTGTTTGTGGTAATTTTTTTTATTTTGGGTATTTTTGCAATATCTACACATTTGACATGCTCATATGCACATTTGGGAACTTTAAAACTTGAAAACATATCAAAAGATGTCTTAAACATGAGGTATGTTTGCACTTTTGTATTTTTTTACAAGTGTTACACTTCACAAATGTGCATATGAACATATCAAACATGTAGATCTTGAAAAATACCCAAAATAAAAAAAAAAATCACCACAAACAGACATTCGAGTGAAAAATTATGTCTCTTGCAAGAATTGCATCGAGCGCCATCAAGCACCATTGAGCTACCATCGAACCACCATCGAGCAAAGTCATTTTTTCATGAAAAATCATGATTTTGAAGGTCCCATCGAGCACCATCAAACCATCATCGAGCAATGTCGATTTTCTACAGATTTCAGAGTTTCAGATTTGAAAATAAAAATTCGCAAAAAAGAAAACCCAAAAATCATGCCCAGATCTGTTCGAAATACAATATTTAGTGTGGTGGTGGTGTTGGTGGTGTCGTGAGGTGAGAGAGAGTGAACTAAGAGAGAGAAGAGAGAAATGAGAAGTGAGAAGTGAAAAGTGAGGGAGGAAATAGTAAGTGTATTTTGGCTAAAGTGCCCAAAAGTAGCATTATTTTGAAATCTTTAATATGTCTAGTATTTTTTTTAAATAGTAGCAATTATCAAGCATACAAACTGAAATTTCCCAATTTGAATATGTGATTGATGGAGAATCTAAAAATATAAAAAAAACAGAATATACTATTTTAATTTAATAATTTTTTTTAACAAATATTTTATGATATTAAAAATTTAGTTAAATAAAATTCAATACATTGATAAAAAAAACATTACAAAAACCTTATTTAATAAATTAAAATCTTAAATAAATAAATTAAAAAATTAATTTGACTGTTACGTCATCAAGTAAATAAACAATGCTTATAATATATGATTGTTGAGGTTCAATTTCAATAATAAATAAATTGCACCTGAAACCCAAGAAATAAACTTTTCCATATGTAAGTATTTTTAATAAATAACACAAATCAGCTTGAATGTCAAGAGTCCATCAATTAGATTAAAAGGTTTTTTTTTCTCTGTAATAGGCTGAAATCGATTTATCTCATGGCAGGCCTCATTAATTTACAGATGTCAAAACTTAATTTTTGATTGCTTCAAATTGAATAAACAATCTCAAATGATAGATCCATGAGACCACCATAAATTTTTTTTACAAAACTACATTCTAAATTTTGAAATTATGTTTACTTTTTTAATTATTTTGTTCTTTTTTTATTCAAATTTATTTTTAATTTAATTTTGATTTAATTATTGTATATATTTATAAATTAAACTTTAAGGAAATGATCTAAATTAACCAACTGTTAAATGATTTTATTTTTAATTTTAAAGGAACTACTAAATGATTAGGGTCTGAAAAAAGTAGGTCAAATGTTGCAATTTTATTTTGGGAGGATTTAAAGTAATTGATATATATTTTTAAAATGTTATAATTGGTAAAATTCATGCATTAAATATTAAAATAGGAGAATAAAAAAAGTGTGTGCTAATGAAGTGCTATAAAATTCATTGCTCTAATTTATCACATCTTTAAAAAAAAATGTAACTTCAATGATGTTGTAAAAGATGTGTCAAAATTAGTAAATTATAACATTTGTATTAGGCATAAAAAATAGGTTGGGTCAAATTTTATTGACAATAAATGTTACATATTTTATTGAGTAAATAGTAGCTAAAATATCTAATGTTTATAAAATGTTGTCCTTTTATACTCAATATTTTTTTTGCGTTAAATATACCTCATGTTATTAAAATGTTATACTTTTATATTCAATCTTTATTTTTGGCGGTAAATATACATAATTTTTACAAAATATTATACTTTTATACCTATTTTTATTTTGTTATTTTGAGAAATAATAGGAAAGTAAAGAAAAATATAGGATTTTAATTATTTATCTTTCCAACTCTTTTTCAAAGTAATTATTTTCAATTAAAAATTAATAAAAAAATTATTTAAAATTAATAAAAATAATTAAAAACCTATATTTTTTCTTCACTTTTTGTAAAAAGATATAGGTTTTTAATTATTTTTTATTAATTTTAAAATCTTAAGTGAATTTTTTATTATTATTTTGAGAAAGAATAAGAAAGTGAAAATGATTTAAAATTTTAAAAATAAGTAAAAACCTATATTTTTCCTTCACTTTCCTATTATTTCTCCAAATAAAAAATGAGTATAAAAGTACAATATTTTAAAAGGATCAGGTATATTTACTGCCAAAAACAAAGATTAGGTATAAAAGTACAATATTATGAAAACGTATGGTATTTACCGTAAAAAAAAGATTGGGTATAAAAGTACAACATTTTGCAAATATTGGGTATTTTAGCCACCATTTACTCTTTTTTATTTAACTTTTTGCCACAAATTAATGTCTTTTATTTATATATATATATTGAATAAAAAGACCAATTTCATATAAGAGAATATAGATTCATCATCCATCTAAGTACATGCTTAATGACTAATCCAAAAAAACAACACTTGAACAGATAGATAATAAGTGTAATATCTCTAATGACAAGGAATAATTGAGATAATAGATTAATAACGTCCAAGCGTGACTTCCACTACGCGGTAGTCGTAGTATAGAAGGACGGTCGATTCCACAAGGAGGTAAGGAAACAAAGAGACAAATAAAACAGTTAGAAAGTAAGTAATATAAGAACATTAAAAATAAACAATATTTTTGTGGATTTGTTTGTTTGAAGGATTAAAAGTAAAAAGAAAATAAATAATAAAAAGACTTGGTGAGGCATCGGGGTTCCACAATATAGTTTGGTCACCTATTTACTTTGATAATTTGCAAATGTATTTGAGTAAAAAAATTTAACACTTGAACTACATGCACATTTTATTGTTATGAGAAACCTAGAATCCAAATAATATCATTGGCAATATGAAGTAAAAGACTACTCATAAAATAACAAACTAAGATCTCATGCTAATGATAGAAATAATAAAACTCAAATATTAGGCTTTGAAAAATATTTAGAAAAATAAATAAAGATTACAAAAATATAAGGTTTCACCCCTAAACCCCACCAAAATTACCCTAGCCTAGGTAAATAGTGTTGGGTTTTAGGCCCTTATAAAATCATGTCGGACATATAACACAACTTTATATTGTTAATAAAAGAAGTAGAAATTATTTAATTTGACAATCGTGTTGTTTGCTTGTGTTTATTACATGATTATTAGAATAATACAAATATTTATAAAATCCTGAACATATAAATAATTACAATTATAGTGACTAGGTCATAGTGGATTATAATTGTAATTATATGTTCAAAAGAACGAGTCCTAAGATTAAGTCAGCGCATTGGATTTTCACTAATCTGGTAATCTACGATAAGATCTACTTACACATTCGGGGTGTGATGTCCTATCCAAGACATTGACCAAATAGATAAGATCGGATGTATTTTGTTACATTGAACTTGACCGATATTGATTATTGATAAGATAAGTAAGTATCATTATTATCTAATCTAATCATATCACAACATTGACTATGGGTCAATTCAATCTTAATTATGAGTGATTAATATTCTGCTAATTGTATTATTCAAGTCTTTTGATTTGTTCGTTACTAGCTTACCCTACGGACTAGCTCATACTTACATATTGGAGATTTTGTAGTATAATTGAGTGGGAGTATTTATCAAGACATGAAATCTATAGCTTCTGTTTAAGAAGTGAAACGATGATTTCCTTATAGCTTGGTTCAAGTGTTAAATGATAGAGTACCCATTTCTGTAATTAAGTTTATGGAAATATCATTTATAAGGAACTTAGTGGGAGTTAATGATAAAATACCAATGAGGGGTTATTACACCCAAATTTTGAGAATAGAAAATTTCGTCTCGAAAGTTAGGCTCATAAAGTGTAAGCTCAGAATAAGTAGGTTCGTCATAATCAACTTTAATGAAAATATCAAGAACAGTCTCGCTGAGCAGTAAGTGCAACAACATCGGAATTGGTGAGCTCGGAAACTACGTGGTCTCAGAGGTGTTCCGAGATTATAAGTCAAGCTCGAAGTTACAATGACAATGGTTCAACACTTGTATAAATTTCCTGATTCATTTCCTGCCATCAGATAAGACAGTTCAAGCTCGGGCATTATGAGCTCGAAAAGGATAATCTAAACAATGTTATTTGTTAAAAGTCGAGGCAAACCGAGGTAGCGAGCTCGTGATGGTTGGTCAGTCTCGAAGGCATGTGATTCGAATGTTCAAGGTCGCAAGCTAAGTGTGAACATATTTATTGTTATAGAATCCCTATATTTAAGCGATTGGTTGTAATCTGTTATTAAATCCCTAATATCATGGGATTTATACGCGTACATAGTAACTATATGCGTTTAATTAGATTTATTTGTATAATAACTCCCCAAAATATGAGGGGAGATATTCGGTATACCACTCTATAAATAGCGTGCAATAATTCATTTGGGGGGATGAAAAAATTGGTATTGGGAAGACTCTGTAAAACTGCTTCCAGAAAGCTTTGAGAGAATTCCACAAAGTGAATAACACCGACTCGTGGACTATACAGATTTTAACTACTGAACCACGTAAAAATCGTGTCTTTTATTGTTTGTCTTTTTTGGTATTTTGTTTAATTGCTCTTCATTTCTAAGTTGACGAAAAATGATGTCAACATTTTGATGCTTTCATTGAGAGTCATTAAATAAGACGTGAGCCTGTTTAATCAAAAAACTTCCTGAATCATCAATGGCCGCTGCAAACAACCCCAGTACTGGTGGGTGACCATTGCCCCAGATACCCGAGGAGCAGACTCCTCGTACCGAGGAATATCCCAGATGACCGGGAAAGTAGCCTATGGTGGACCTAGACCCTGAGGAGAGGAGTGATTCATCCAATTCTCAAGGACCACCTGCTCCCAGGCTTGATGAGGATTTATACTTCAACCTTGAAAGATATGTTCCTATCGTGGAACTTGAAAATCGTCAATTGCGCAAACAATTGGCAGAGGCGACAAAACATAATGAAGAATTAGTCAGACAGGCAGCTGACGCCCAGGCACCTCCCCAGAGGCCTAGAGGATGCCCCCGTGGGAGCACGGCTGCCAGGGGAGCGGAACAAGCATCGCAGCCGAATTAGCCGAGGCCCCGGAGGAGTACACGGGCTGAGGCCACTGCCAACCCAACTGCATAATTATCAACAGGAACGGGTAATAATTGAGTCCCTCCAGTGGCTCGGAACCCGAATCCTGATACTGCAAGAAATAACCCGGAGCCTGTCCGGGGGAATTCTAGGCCATCTAGGCCCGACAATGGAAGACAACCACTGTCGCCCATAAGGCATCCGCCATCATTAATAACACACCCTTCGCCAGTCTGAGAGGTCCCACAAGTGGCACCATGGAGGCCATCTCGTAGCAGCAATCAAGATGGAAACTGACAGGCCAGGCCTGGACAGGGGAACGAAAGGGAAGCTACCCGAGATCGCAGAGCTCCTCAGCCTTCGGGAAGCCAACTGTCAAGATCACAAACTGCTGGAACAAGGAGGCCAACATGGGACCCACCTCGTAATCGCTGAGCCACACCTCCAGAGGGGGCTTCAAGTTACGTAAGAAAATCCTCGGACTACACTCAGTCCGTAAGCATTTATAACACTGAGCCAAGGCCTACAGGGAATTGAGGGAATCACCCCGATCTGCGAGATCATCTAAACCATAACCGAGGGCGAGATAATCCCCCGAACTCTGATCTGCGTGACTATCTAAATGGTCGTAAGCAGCCAGCGTATAACCCTATACCAAGATAGGGAGCTGGAGTTTTTATTAACGATAACCAACCCCCTCAAATCCAAGCTCGACCCTTAGTGGATTTAGTCCAGGAAAGGATTGACCAGTTAGAAAGAGCATTCAGGCTCCTGCAAGACGAGCGTACAAGGACAAGGCTAAAAAGTTTGATGAGGAGCTCGAGCATTGTGCCCCGCATATCTCCAGCACTCTGTTTCCTCAGGGATTCAGAATACCCCATGTCCCACCATTTGATGGAAACTCAGACCTGTATAGTCATCTGAGTACCTTCAACACCATCATGTGAGCCAACAATGTTGGCTACAAGGTCAGATGTATGTTGGTCCCAGCCACACTTATAGGACCAGCAAAAAACTGGTTTGAGAAGTTTAGAAGACATTCGATCTCGTCTTGGGATCAATTAGCTAGAGACTTTAAGAAGCAATTTAAGGCTATGGTTGGCATCAGGCTCGAGGCCTCAGCCTTAACCAATGTTCGACAACAGTAAGATGAGTCATTAGAGAGTTACCTCACGAGGTTTAACCTAGAAGTTTCCCGAGCTCGGAATGTCGACGATAGCGGTCACCTGATGGCTGTTAGAGCGGGTATTTTTTCAGGAAGTCCCCTTTGGGAAGATTTACAAAGGAAACCTATCAGGTCACTAACTGAGTTCAATCGGAGGGCCCAGAGATTTGTCAATGTAGAAGAGGCGAGGTTAGCATTGAACTCGACCTCTCTGCCCATAACTACAACGACAAACATGAACTCTACCTCGACCTCGGCGACCCCATCAACTTCAAAAACCTCTGGGGATAACCCTTCTAAAAGGAAGAATAATGAAGGGAATAACCCCGAGGCTGATGGAGGTAAAAAGAAGAATGGGGATAAATACTTCTCCGTCTACAATGTGTATACCGAGCTCAATGAGTCTCAGGAGAATATTTACCTGGCCAATGAAAACTAGGTCCCGTTCAGATGACCTAACCCCATGAGGAATCAGAAGGCAAAAAGGGAATCAAATAAATACAGTAGATTCCATAGAGACATTGGACACACAACCGACGAGTGTCGGCAATTAAAGGACAAGATCAAAGGTTTGATCTCGAGGGGATATTTTGGTCAATATGTCAGAAACTGAAATCCCAATCAAGCATCAACAAGTCAGAGGGCAGCAGTCGCGCAGCCTGCCCAACACAATAACTTCCGAGCTCGAGAGGATGAGAGATCCCCTCCGATTGATGGAGAGGATGTAGTAACCATCTCGGGGGGACCTCATATCGCAGGTTTGGGTAGGAACGCCCAGAAAAGATACGTAAATGAGCTCAAGAATGGAGACGGTTCTCCTTATGAACCCGAGCTGCGAGCTCCAAAACAACAGAGGGTTGAGACTCAACCCATAACATTTACCGAAGAGGACACGTCACTTGTCCAATTTCCTCATAACGATCCCCTGGTCATTACACTCCAGCTCGCGAACAAGAGGGTACGCCAAGTCTTGATTAATAACAGAAGCTCGATGAATATCCTTTACAAAGCCACTCTAGAAAAGATGGGACCACGTTTTGCGATGTGAAAGCATGTGCAACAATGTTGTACGGTTTTTCAGTAGAAGGGATTGCCTGTATGGGATCCATCGAACTCCTCGTAACGTTGGGAGACTATCCAGTCTTAGTATCCAAGACGATGGAGTTTGTCGTGGTGGACCTCCCATCCGCCTACAACAAACTGCTTGGGAGACCCGCCTTGATTGAGCTTGGGGCAGTGTCCTCTGTTAGGTATTTGGCCATCAAGTTCCCGACCTCTAGTGGCATCGGGATGCTGAAGGGAGACCAACTCGCAGGAAGGGAGTGTTATAACTTTTCCATAAGAGGAAAAATTCAGACAAGTGCGTGAGCCCTTGTAATTATCCAAGAAATAAATAAAGTTCTTTTTGAAATTGATGAGGAGATTGATCCCGGAGTAGATGAGAGGGCCGATCTCGAACCTTTGGAAGAGCTCTAGGAGGTTAAGCTCGATGCAATAGATGTCACAAAGGTGGTGAAGGTAGGTAAGAACCTTTCTGAAAAGGCAAGATAGCAATTAATTCGCTTCTTGAGAGAAAACCTAGATGTGTTCGCATGGTCACACTCGGACATGGTAGGAATCAGTCCGAATGTCATGAGCCATGCGCTCAATGTTGACAAACACTTCCACCCAAAGTAGTAAAAATGAAGACTCCTGGATGATGATAGAAAGAAGGCTCTCAAGGAGGAGATTGATAGGTTAAAGGAAAATCGATTCATATGGGATGCCTTTTATCCTGATTGGATTGCCAATCTAGTGTTGGTCTCGAAGCCCAACGGAAATGGGGAACCTGTATCGACTACTCAGATCTTAACAAGGCGTGCCCTAAAGACTATTTTCCCTTACCTTGGATAGATCGGCTCGTAGATGCCACTTCGGGTCATGGCATCATGTCATTCATGGATCCTTATTCTGGATATAGCCAGATCACTATGCATGTACTGGATCAGGAACACACGAGATTCGTGACTGACAAAGGGTTATATTGTTACAATGTCATGCCTTTCGGGCTCAAAAATGCTGGAGCCATGTACCAAAGGCTGGTGAACAGGATGTTTGCCGAGCTAG
Organism: Humulus lupulus; assembly: GCF_963169125.1. Lineage (NCBI taxonomy): Eukaryota > Viridiplantae > Streptophyta > Magnoliopsida > Rosales > Cannabaceae > Humulus > Humulus lupulus. Next base: position 92,268,465 of record NC_084795.1, read on the forward strand.
TAGGAAATAACATGGAAGTTTATGTTGACGATATGTTAGTTAAATCGAAACATAACGATAACCATGTCAATGATCTCGCAGAGTGCTTTACCGTACTTCGAAAGTACAACATGAAACTTAATCCACAAAATTGCTCGTTTGGAGTGTCTTCAGAAAGTTCCTTGGATTTATAGTAAATGCACGAGGGATAGAAGTTAATATGGACAAGATTAAGTCATTGATAAAAATGCCCTCACCTTGGAAGCACAAGGATGTCCAGATCTTAACTGGATGGATGATAGCATTGAGTAGGTTTATATTGAAATCTACAGACCGTTGTCTTCCTTTTTTCAACCTTTTGAGAGGGGGCAAAAACTTTGAGTGGTCAGAGAAGTGCGAGCTCACATTTCAGAACCTTAAGAAGAACCTCACTGAACCACCAATCTTGACGAAACATATCACGGGAGAGGTCTTGTATCTATACCTCGCGACAGCCGAACATGCCATTAGTGCGGTGCTCGTACGAGAAGAGAAAAAGGTACAAAAGCCTGTATACTATGTTAGCAAAAGGTTATTGGGGGTAGAATCGAGATACCCGCTGATGGAAAAGTTGGCTCTTAGCCTGATACATTCAGCTTGAAAGCTCCGACCTTATTTCCAAGCACAACCCATTCATGTGCTAACTGACCAGCCACTATGACAAGTTTTGTCCAAACTAGAGGCATCCAGAAGATTGTTAAAGTGGGCTGTCAAACTCAGACAATTCGTGATTACATACCACCCTAGCAGGAAATCGATTCCACTCCGCTTTAAGGTTCAACTTCGAAGCATCAAATAACGAGGCTGAGTACGAAGCATTACTAGCAGGACTTTGAATAGCCAAAGAACTCAAAGCAAAGGCTATACACTGCTATAGCGACTCACAACTGGTGGTCAACCAAGTTTTAGGGGAATATCAGGCTCGTGGCATAAAAATGGCCGTGTACCTAGAGAAAGAAAAACTTGTGCTCGGACGGTTTGAATTCTACGCTATAGAGCAAGTCCCCTGAGAACAAAATTCAAATGCAGACGCGTTGGCCAGGCTCTCTACAACCAGCGAGGCCGATACACTGAACATGGTCCCGGTAGAGTTTCTATCAACCCCGAGTATCAGCGAGCCTAACAAAGAAGACGTATGTATGATCTACTCACAACCTACCTGGATGACCCCAATAATCGATTACCTTGAAATTGGAAGTCTCCCAGCAGACTGGAACCAAGCTCGGAGGCTGATGTATCAAATCCCGAGGTACACTATTGTGGAAGGAAGGTTGTATCGGAGAGGGTATTCTATGCCATTACTCCGATGTGTAACTCCACCTGAGGTGAAGAAAATTTTGGAAGAAATTCATGAAGGATTTTGTGGAGATCATACTAGGGGACATAGTTTGTCCAAAAAAGTGATAAGACAGGGATATTTCTAGCCCACAGTCAAGGCAGACGCATTCGAGTATGTCAAACCAATCCTAACTCAAAGAAAGACGAGATGAAGCTCAATTTAAAAATGTTGCATACCAACATCAAGCTACAAGGTACTTTAATAAGAGGGTTCGAGATAGAAAATTCGGATTGGGAGACCTGGTACTAAGACGTGTATTTTTAGCTACACGAGACCCGTTTGCCGGGGTACTCGGACCTAACTGGGAAGGACCGTACCAAATCGAGTCTGTCATCCGACCTGGGGTGTATAAATTGGCGAGATTGAATGGGGAGTTGGTTCTGTGAGCTTGGAATGGCGAACATCTATGACTTTATTATCAATAACGTGGAAATGATGTTTTCGTTGTAACCAAGCTTATTTAATAAAATGTTAAGTTTTGTTCAAAAATTTGTTTTCTTGATTAAATGTTGTATTTTTTGCAAACTCTCTTAATTCAATAACCTATGGTCACACTCATAGGATATTAAGGGGGGCATCAGTGGTATACAATCATACCATAAGTTTAAAAAAATAAATAACATAGAATAAAAATTTCTGGATCATTAACCCACCATGAAAATTTTAAGTATACACACAAACTAATATAGATTTCTGGACCTAACACGACACAAAAGTTATAAGTGTATACGCGAGCTAAAATTTCCTGGACTTATCCCAGCGTTAAAACTAAAAGTGTATGGAATAATAACCAAACACGCAAACTAAAAGTGTATGGAGTAATAACCAAACACGCGAGCTAAAGCTGTCTGGACTTAACCAGATTAAATTTTTTTATAAGTGGATGGATTACAAACCAAACACGAGCTAAACTAGTTTGGAACAAACCAGCTAAAACTAATCGACAAGCAAGAAAGTTGGAATAAAAAATAAACCAACTACAAATTAAGTCAATCCCGAGGCTGTAAAAATTTGCAAAAATTAGTTTCGACCTCACAACCTCGAGGAGCTACTCGAGGATGAGAAAAAGTGACTAGAAAAGCAAGATATAACTAAACTACTAAACTTACATGCCAATTAAGTACTTTTGAGTACATCGTGATGTAGGGAAAACTTTATACATTATCTTTATTTATTTTCATGTAGATCTAATATTAAAAAAAATTAAAATGAGATAACCTAGAACATATTTCTAAAATTGAATTCAAAGAGAAACAATGATAAGAATACTTACAGTATACGCAACGGAATGAATGAGTCATTCCTTCAGCTTCTCTAACCTTTGTATCCTTTCTGTCACAGAGTATTATCAAGAAACTTAATTGATCTTCTATAATCTTCACAATCTTCCAAAGTATCCTTAGAATCACCTAGACTAGATTGAGAAATTCTCAACACATGAGATAGATACAGAGAGAAGAAGAGAAAATAACAAAGAGGCTTAGAAGGACTTGTGTTTAGAGAAAACTATCAGAAAATCTGACTTGTGACTTCTCAAACTTATCAGAACATATATTTTGACTTCTCTCTAAGCACTCATTTTATAGACTCAATTAGGTCATTTAATTTGATTAAAAAATCAATAAAATAATAGCCCATTTGAAGCCCTAGGTCGAAATTATCATGGGCTTTAAGTCCGTGAAATTTTCCATTTGATTATAAGCCCATTGGACTTAAAATCAAGGCTGGTATTGTTTTCTATTGATTTAATTAATTAAATAATTATTTAAATCCTTTATCAAATTAATTATTTATAATTTGAACCTTGATTTAAACTTATTTATTAATTTAGATACCGATTTATCTTAATTAATAAATCTGCCCTAATTTTTCTTTTCTTCTCAAAATTACATAACTCTGTGAAACTATCCAAAATTGACCTGGTCAACTTTGATAATTCTAATTGATAATTAAATCAATTAATTGAGACTATCTAGATGATTTTATCCAAGGTACAATGGGGACCATGAGCCTATGAAATCAAGCTCCAATAAGTTATCATAAATCTAACAAATAAATTTACTAACTTAATAATTCCTCGTGACTCCACTAAAGACTCGGAATTGAACTCTTGAATTCATAGAACGCTCTATAACAAATATAGATATGCTATTAATTATCCATTGTTACAACCATAATTGTCACTCAATCCTCTATAGACAATCTACAATGAGATGGGACCGTTTTACCCCTCATTGTATTTTATCCTTAAAACACTTAGTTCCTTGTAAATGATATTTCAGTAAACTAATTTAATTACTGAAATGAGATCTCTATCATTTAACACCTTGAACCAAACTAAAAGGAAACCATCGTTTCACTTCTTCATCAGAAGCTATAGATGTTCATATCTATGATGAACACTCCCAGTCAATTATACTACCGAGTTCCCAAGATGTAAGTATGGGCTAGTCTGCAGGGTAAGCTGGTAACGAACAAGTCAAAGAACTCAAATAATACAATCAGTTAGAATACTAACCACTCAGAATTGAGATTGAATTAACCTATGGTCAACTATATGATATGAATAGAATATATAATAATGGTATGTTTACTTATCTTATCAACTGTCAATATCGGTCTAGTCTGATGTAACAAATACATCCGATCTTATCTACTATGCTAATGTTCTGGAATGAACATAACACTACAATGTGTAAGTAGATCATATCGTAGATTGGCAAGTCAGTATAAATCCTGTGCATTGACTAATCTTAGGACTAACTTATTTTTGAACATATAATCATATTAATATTCCACTGTGATTACGTCGCTATAAATACGATTAGCTATATACTCGGGATTTAATAGAAGTTTATATTAAACAAATAATCATGAATATAAAATGTGTGAGCAAAGTGATTGACCAAGTCAAAAAAGGATTTCTATTATTTTATTGATAAAAAATGAGATTACAAAGAATTTGAGTTTTAATTAGGGCATAAAACCCCAACAAACTCCCACTTGCACTAATTGAAACTAATTCCTTAATTCTATTAATCCCGTTTCCTTGATATGCTTATCAAATGTAACTTTTGGCAGTGTCTTCATAAACGGACCCGCAAGATTGTCTTCAGATGCAATCTTCATAACCTTCACATCTCCCCTGGCCACATATTCTCGAATAATGTGGTACTTCCTTTCTATATGCTTACTCCTCTTGTGACTTCGAGGTTCTTTCGAGTTGGTTATCGCTCCTGTGTTGTCACTAAACAACATAAGCGCTTTATCCATTTCTAGAATAACACCAAGATCTGAATAGAATTTCTTTAGTCAGACTATTTCCTTAGCTACTTCTGACACAACTATGTATTCAGCCTCCATGGTGCAATCTGAGATTGCAGACTGCCTTACGCTTCTCCATATCACAGCTCTACCCTAAGAGTAAACACCATTCTAGATGTAGACTTCCTGTCATCGACATCAGTCTGAAAATCTGAATCGGTGTAGCCTACAGGGTTCAGAACACCACCCTTGTAGACTAACATATAATCCCTAGTTCACCTTAAATACTTGAGGATATGCTTAACTGCTATCAAATGTTTTGGTCCTGGGTTTGACTGATACCTGCTCACTACTCCCATTGCATAGCAGATATATGGTCTAGTACACAACATAGCATACATTAGACTTCCAACTACAGATGCGTAAGGAACTTTTCTCATTACATCTTCCTCTTCAGGAGTCTGGGGAGACTGCTTCTTTGAAAGATGAATTCCATGGCGGGATGATAGACGTCCTTTCTTGGAATTTGTCATTGAGAAACGTTCAAGAACTTTATCTATGTAAGCTACTTGAGATAAAGCTAAGAGTTTGTTCTTTTTATCCCTAATGATTTGGATACCTAGAATATAACTTGCTTCACCCAAATCCTTCATCTGGAATTGAGTGCTCAGCCAATTCTTCACATTTGTTAATTTCTTAACATTGTTTCCAATAAGTAAGATATCATCTACATAAAGAACCAGGAATACCACCATTTGATTTGCGTTCAATTGGTAAACACAAGACTCATCAATATTTTGTTCAAAGCCATAGGTTTTGATTATTTCATCAAACCTAAGGTTCCAGGAACTATTCAACTTGCAAACTTTTCTTTCTTGTCCAGCTACTTTAAATCATTCTGGTTGATCCATATAAATGAATTCGTCAAGCTTCCCATTAATAAAAGCTGTCTTGACATCCATTTGCCAGATCTCATAGTCGACAGTGGCTGCTATGGATAGGAGGATGCGAATGGACTTGAGCATGTCTACCGAACTAAAATTTTCCTCATAATCCATGCCTTCTCTTTGGGTATACCCCTTTGCCACTAATCGAGCTTAATAAGTTTCGATCTTTCCATCAACACCTCGTTTCTTCTTGTAGATCCGCTTGCACCCAATGGTCCAAAAGGCACTAGGTGCTTACATAAGATCCCAGATAGAATTTGAGTACATGGACTCCATTTCCTATTTCATGGCTTCGAGCCATTGTTCCTTTTCAGGGCTAGCCATTACCTATTTGAAAGACAATGGATCATATTCACTAGTGTCACCAACAACTATATTGGTTTCACCATCCAAACCATAGCGTACTGGGTACCTAGAAACCCTCCCACTACAACGAGGCTCCGTGACTATTTGCTCAGGAACAGTGGTACTTTCTTCATTTAAATCGACATGCGTCGGTTGTACATGAAGAGTGGGAATTTCATCATCAACTTGTGTTGATGACGATGGAACATTGGTTGTAGTCAATTCTTTTAACCATCTCCTCTAAAACTACTTTGCTGCGCGGTTTGAAGTTTTGGACATAGTCATTTTCTAGAAAAGTAGCATTCGTAGAAGTAAATACTTTCTTTTCTGAATGACTACAGAAAAGTCCACCCTGAGTTCCTTTAGGTTAGCCAACAAACATGCAAACTTTGGTTCGCGGTTCTAACTTTCCTTCCTTTTTCCTCAGGATGTGAGTGAGACACCCCCAGATTCTAAAATGACATAAGCTAGGTTCACGACCATTCCAGCATTCTAAAGGTGTTTTGGGGATTGATTTCGACGACACGACATTGAGAATGTCGTTCGTGGGTTCAATTGCATGTCCCCGGAACGAAGTTGGCAGAGTTGAGTAACTAAGCATGTAGCTAACAATTTTCAATAAAGTTTTGTTCTGGCATTTCGCTACACCATTTTATTACAGAGTACCCAGGGCAGTAAGTTGTGATAAAATCCCAAGATCATTTAAATGATCTTGAAACTCCATATCCAAATATTCTCCACCTTATCAGATCGCAAGACCTTTGATGTAACGCCCTCCTAATTAGGGTCCGTTACCAAGTGTGTATAAAACTAGTGCTGGACTTGCTAAACAAGTCATTTGGACTAAACATGTGATTAAGCCACTACAGGTTTAGGTATTTAAATTTTGGTCAAGTCATAACCATTTCATTAAACCCAAAAACATGTTCTTACATGGGATCCCAAAAAACATTAGTTTAAAAACCAGTTACAACATCCAAGTTACATAATAAGCTGACCTAGGCAATAAAAGGTGGGTTCAATCCTAACTTCCTTAAGTATCTTGGCTGTGGTGGTCGAGCGGATTGCATATGTACATGTCACTACTATTGCCCTCCGACTCATGGCTGGTTGAGCTTCTCTTTACCTTTACCTGCACCACAGAGCACCCGTGAGCCAAAAGACTCAGCAAGAAAACATATTGAACAATTCACAGAGTAATATATATCAAATAGTAACAACTGAATCTGGCATACACATTATACGAATTGGCAACCATTGAGTTGCACAAGTGCGTGTTGCACTTCCTTTTAATTCATTTGGCATCCAAGCCAGTCAAGTGCGTGTCGCACTCTCTTTCCATTTGTTTGGCATATGAGCCAGTCAGGTGCTTGGTGCACCCCCAAGATGGCCTAGCCATGGTGGCCTGCACTCCACATGCGTAATGCCAACCTCAGCTTATAAGTCGAGTCCTACCGATCCTCGACTCATAAGTCGAGCCTCACAAGCCCCTGACTTATAAGTCAAAGATTTACGACCCTCGGCTTATAAGACGAGTCTTTCAAAATCCAATATGCCCTCGACTAAGAGTTGATCTCCAACTAATATCCTAATAATCCTCTGGTTTATAAACCGAGCTCTCTAGTCACAACAAACAATCACATATCCCATTTATCATACATACATACATACAAATCATGTGCATTCCAGTGTTCTTAACTAGATATTCACAAACATAATTATAATCATGCTCATTAACAGGGCCAAAGCATTAATCATATCTATATTCAACCATCAGGCCAAGCCCTAATCACACATTCACATACTAGGTGCAGTTTTCTTACCTTCGGTCCAAATGCAAGTTACTAAGATGACCCTTGAGTACGATCCCTGATTCGAGCCCTTAGCGTTGACCTAGTCACAACCATAATAAGGAATTCCATCAACAGCGAATGATTAAAGGCTTTCAGACCGAGTCCTAGCCTCCGGGATGTCGAATTCCACCCAACATGGAACTAGAATCGACCCTGAGCACAAAAGGTTGAGTTCCGCACTCAAAACCTTCTTGGGGTAAAAAATCCCCTTAAAAGCCATGACCCCATGCTCCCATGCGCGACCCACCTCTAATCAGAGGCTCAACCTCCCCAACCATCAAACACGCACCGCGGCCCAGCCCTTGTGGTGTCGTGACCCGCCCTTGTCATAGAGTCCAACCTGGCTTCTTTTTACTCTAGAGGGCCGCGACACACCAAGAACAGAGCCGCGATCCAGCGCTTCGATCCCAGAATTTCTGGGTTTTTCCTTAGCCGAACCCAACTAGAAACAATCCAATTATACCCCAATCTTTCAATTAAATCCCCAAAATCAATGACTTCTTTCCAGCAACCAAACCTAGCTAATTACTAGCTTAAAACTCATCAACACACCCAAAATTCAATCTCTAAACCCACAAACATGCAAACACTTAAGCCTTCAACCAAAGCCACAGAAACATCAAGAAGAAGTTGAATTAAACTCTTACCTTAGAGATGAAAACACCCTTGAACTAATCCCCAAGTTTCCCAAGCCCAATCTTCCAATTTTCCAAGCTTAGTTATTCAATTCCTCAAAGTTTCTCAAACCACTAAGAGAGATAAAGAGAGTAACGGGAGAGAGAAGAAATTCTGTTTATTTACTCTGCTTCTAGCTTACCCTTAACTGAAGAAGCACTTAACTTAGGTCTCTAGTTTAGGCACAAATGACTCAAATGCACCTAGGCCAATCCAAACTCTCCATAACCCTCCAAGGGCAATTTCGTCAATCGCCACTTCCCTTGAATCCCCGAGTGTTCCTTTAAATCCCTAACTATTCCAAAATAATAATCATTTAATCTCCCATTACTCGATAAACCCCGATATTGTACTAAATTACTAAAGTACCCATAAGCTCACCCCGAGCCAGGTATTGTACCCCATTGTGACTTTTCTGCTAACTTGCTCACCGGGATCGCCTCACGTCGAGTAACCCAAATATATCCACATAATAATGTGGTCTCAATCACACAGACTCAAATTTACAATTATACCCTCAGCGGGTCAAATTACTAAAATGCCCTTCTTATAAGAAACGAGCCCACATACACATATTTAACATTTCTAACATGCAAGCATAATTATATTATAATATAATTCACATAATAACATGCTCATACTATATTAACACATAATTAGTGCGATTATTGCCTCCCGGCCCCCTAATCCAGGCACTAAGCCATATTAGGGAATTTCAGATGTTACATTTGATGTTTTACCTAATTGGTTCTGAGCCATAGCTAAGAATTCTTGAAACTTTGAAATTGTTTATGATTTCTTATGCATTAGGTAAAGACATGGGTATCTAGAGTAATCGTCAATGAATGTGACGAAATACTCAAAACCACCCCTGGCTTGTACATTCAAAGGTCCACAAACATCTGAATGAATAAGTCCAAGTGGTACCTTGGCCCTATCACCCTTTGCAGAGAATGGACGCTTAGTCAGTTTGCCTTCTAGACAAGATCCACATATAGGTAATTCACCTAAGGTGAGTTCCCTCCAAGGCCCATCCTTTGTAAGTCTTTGAATCCTATCATAGTCAATGTGACCTAGTCTCGAATGCCATAAATACGTCATGTTATCGTTATCGGTCTTTTGTCGTTTATTGGTCCTAGGTTTAGCAACTTTGAATAATTCATTATTAAGCGCGTTTTCCAAATATGCAATACACAGTTGTGATCCATTGAAAGAAATAAATATATTAGAACTTGCGAAAGTCATAAAAAATTATTTTAATTGCAACATGGAAATTGAAATTAAATTTCTACTAAAATTCGGAATAAAAAAATACATCTTTCAAGATTAAATATTTATTTCCCAACTTTAGGCGAGCTCTTCCTCTAGCTTGGACCATAACGAATGCTCCATTCTCAACTCTAAGCTTTAAGTCACCTTCATCCACTTCCTCCCACAATTCAAGAAGTTGTAAAGAGTTACAAACATGGTTAGTAGTTCCAGAATCAATAATCCCAACGGATTTATCATTTTCTAAAACACATGTTTATAAGATATATGAACTATAATCATTACCTTCGTTTTTCGTTGATAGAAACTTGGGGCAATCCTATTCCAATGTCCCTTCTCTTTGAAGTGAAAACACTTACCTTTTTTATTTTTCTTTTTCTTCCCCTCAGGCGCTTGTGCATTTGGTTGTGCACTCATCTTTGCAACTTTTATAGGCTCGGGGTTGTCTTTTTGTCCACCTTTCCTCTTGTTTCCAACTTTCGAAGATGAAGCTAGGTTAGCTTCTGCCTTAGCTGGATTAGCAGTAGTAGTAGTAGCTGTCTTCTTTTCTCCTCCCTTACTTGGTCCACCCATGATGGACTAAAAAGTCTTAAGCTTGTTCATGAGCTGCGTCATGTGTTAGACCATAGTTGAGTTTATTCAACACATAGTTGGTGGTGAACGACAGGAAAGCTGGAGAGAGACTGTTGAGGATTAGGCCGACTTGAGTTTTCTCATCTATTATTGCTCCATGTAGTTTAGCTTCCTGAAAGTAGTTTGTCATTTTGATCAGATGATCGTGAGCATGTTGAGATGGTTCCATCCGAGCATTGGCATATTTCTTGGTGGCCTCAAAACGAGTCTCTGTGCTGACTTGGCACTAAACATGTCTTGGAGCTGAACCATGATTTCGTAGGCTGCCTTGACATTCTCCATCTTTGTCTTGAGAGTGTCAACCATACTAGTCAACATGTAGTACCGCGCCTTGTTGTTAGCCGCCTGCCAACACTTATACATATCCCTCAAAATTTTGGTAGCTCCTTCAGCTGGAACGTCCAGGGATTCCTCAGTCATGACGAACTTGGAGTTGTTACCAATCATCACTATGTTGATGTTTTGTTTCCACTTGAGGAAGTTTTCTCCATCAAAAGTTGAGAAAGGATGGGAGTAGACACAACCATACTTAAAACTATATATCATCAATAAAATAGAAATCAATCACATTTGCTCAATAAAACTTCTATTCACTCTAATTTCAAGAAATAGTACAACATATACCATAAATATGTAAGATATGGAAAAAATACCAAAATATTCATATCTCTATTTGTTTAGATTTTTAACTATTCTATGATATCGTTGTCTTAGTTGGCGAGAGTCAAAATATATCATTAGTTAAATAGAGTTGTAAACTCATTTAATAATGGACACCATTATTAAAAACCTACTATTCGATCAAAATAAGAAAACAAAATCTCTTATTTTATGAGCTAGACCCACAATTTCGATAATCAATAGATTTAGTCATAGTAGTCACCGTAGGGGTGAGTCTAGTAGAAGTTGACCTATAATTATCTATCGTTCGAAATCTAACCTTGTCTAAATAACTAATGAACACCTTCCGTAGGGGGACGAATTGAAGAGTCTCAAGGTCCCATTAAGCTATTGACCTTGTCAAACCAACGGTGGAGATCGAATATAATTCTTAAAAAAACTCATTATTAAAATTAGTATTTTTTATTATTTATTTTTACAAAATTAATGACTATGGTTCTCCAAAAAATTTAAAAAAAAAATTTAAAACTGAAGTCCTATAATTTTCTATTAATTCTACAGTGTCACATTGAAACAAATTCAATTAAATTAGTATTAATTTGTTACTAATCAATATTTATTTTTAACTATTATAATGAACCCATATAATTACGTCCAACTCAGGCAATAGGCCTTAACAATTGGGCTTGTATGGAGGAGGGCTGAGTCCAGTATGTTATTCCCACTACTAAGGCCCCCTAATTTCCACACAAGGTCCAAAAGACAGGAATTTAAATATTTGTTTTATTAATTGTTATTAATTGATTAGGCCCACTATAGTCATGCAAAACAAATGGGTCTTCACAAGTGGAATCACCTACAAGAGAGGAATTTAAACTTTACATTTTCTAATGGGCCCAAATAAAACCTATCATTTTATGAATGTTTTATTTTGCAAATTTCATATATTAGGCAAACATATGGGCCACTATATGCATCTAAGCCCAATTGCAAAAATACCACATATAGTGCAAATAAACATGTTATAATTGGATGGGCCTAATCATGTTACTATATGAGCAAGTCTATGAGTTTATGCAAAAATACCACAATTAATTTTCTAGAATTTATATAAAATTCGAATTAATTAAATTTTTACAAAAATAAGTCAATTTAAATAAAATTTATCGACAATTAACAATTGTTAATTTAAATTTTATTTATCAACAATCAACTTGGTTTAGGTTAATTTGAAAAATATTAATTTATTTTAAATAAGATTTATCAACAATTAACAAAAGTTAATTTAAATCCCATTTATTAAAAAATATATATTATTAATTGTTTGCAAAAGGAGATATTTTTCAAACTTTAACTAATTTTAAATTTTAAAATCAATATCTTAAATATTTTTTTCAAAAAATATATTGTGTTGTTACAACTATAAGCAAATATTTTAACCATTTATTAAAAAAAATATTAATAGTTATAACAATCCTAAAATATCTTAAAACAATTCAACAAATTCAAATATCCATAAAAATATCTAGCTAACAAATTTTAAATTTCAAATAATTTAAATATTAAAAACTATAGAATAAAAAAAATATAATATTTTGAAATAAAAGATAAAATAAAAATAACAAGTAATCTAATATCTTAATTCTAATATTTTAATACATTAAAAGATTTAAAATTAATTAGTTAACCTATTTTTAAATTTGACTTCGAATCTTCGTAGAAAATATATAATTTTTTAAATATAAAAAAATATCTTATTTTAAAAAATATTTTTAAATGATAAAATAAATATGATATTTATGTGTTTGTTATAAAAAATCAATTTTATATTTTTATTTTCTTTAATTTTTTTTTTATGGATGTAGGTACTGTTCACGCGTGGTCAGGTGCAAGGAGACGTGCGAGCACGCGCATAGGTGGCTTGCTGTCGAGGGACACTGTTGAGTCTAGTTTTTGTCATGTTTAAGTGGTGTTTTAAGTAGTCTTTTATCTCATTTTTCTTTCATTTAGTGCGGGTTTATGCTTTGTTTGTTTGTTTTTGTGAATATAATGAAGAATTGAGTACTTGGAGAAAAATGTCCAAAAAAGAGAAGAAATAACCAAGTTTTATAACATTTTGTGAGAAAGGATGGATCTCAACATGATTTGGAGGCGTTGGTCAATTTTTGGCATTAAAATTTGAAGAGTTGAGTAATATCTTAAGGGTCGTGGCATGAGCAAAGTAGAGTCGCGGCTAGCCAGTGAAACAGAACCTATGTTTTGAAGGAGAAACTTGAGCCGTGGCATGGCTAAGGAGAGCCGCGGCATAGAAGGGCAACAACCCAGAAATTGTAGATACGGGCCGCGGCATGGCTAAGGAGGGCCGCGGCATGGAAAGGCATAATCGTGAAGGGTTTTAGACACGGGTCGTGGCATGGTACATATAGAGCCGCGGCCCGCCTCTTCAAAAACTGAATTTTTAGGTTTTTATAAGAGGAAAGAGAGGAAAAAGGGATATACAGATTTTGGTGTGGGAAATTCTTGGAGGCTGGAAGGCTTGGAGTATTCAAACTGCATGTTTTTCATCTATTTTCTGATGTTATTTTTAATTGTCTTTGTGATTAGAATTATGATTATGAACTAATTTTCTGTTTAGGATTTTTAATTGAATCACTTGAATCCCTATTATGAATTAATGCAATTTCAATTTTCTTCTTCTTCAATCTTCTTCAATTCCATATAACCTGTTCTTATTGATTGATTATTGATTGGCCATCTATAGTCATTATTTATATGTTTTTAAATCAAAATCTGAGAAGTGAGATTTGAATTTGCTGTGGTTATATTGGACATAATTTTAATTTGGAACGAGAGTATCCATATTAATTGTGTAACTATTTATTAAGTTGTTGAGATTAATGCTACCTTTGTGGTTCAATTTACCATAGAAATATAGAAAATTTTCACCTAGGTTGAGTTTATAATTCATAGTATGATTATAGGCTGCTTTTATCAACTCGTTAATTGAATTAGGCAGAAAGAAGAAGAATTTAGTATTTTGTATTAGGAAATGATAGGGAGGATAGTTGATGAGATTAAATATCCTAATTATTTCTTCAGTGTTTAAATCCAAGGTTTTGCTATTAATTGTTATTTTATTTAATTTTTAATTATTGTTTCTGAATATTATATTTTCTTTTCCTTTATCTATAAGAATCGAAATTCTAATTGACCAAATAGAAAGAGAAATTAATTGACTGGTAATTGAGGATTCAGTCCTTGAGGACGATACTTGGTTTTTACCAAGGTTATTACTAAATTGCGATACGTGCACTTTCGTAGCATATAAAATCCGCAACAGACGCGCGCGGGTGGCCTGGGCGGATGCGCGCCGTGCATGCAGGAGCTACGCGTGCACTGGTGGGGTGATGCGCGCAAGCACGCGCGCGACAGGGGTGACGCGTGCGAGTGCGCACAACAACCAATTTTTTGTGTAAACCCAAAACGTTTTCTAAATAATTTTATAATGTTTTGCACCAAATAAATCATTTATAAAAATTAATTGCATAGAAAACACAACAAAATAACCTAGATTTGCTAATAATCACATACAAATCAATATGCTTAATAAAAAAACATGAAATCCATCCAATTACACAACACATCAAATAATTTAATTTTTACCATGTTCATGTATGAAAATAAAGATTACCAAAGGCTCAGAGGCCAGTTGTTGGGAAACTTATACATGATCTTATTTATTTTTATGTAAATCATATATTAAACATATTGATGTAAGAAAACCTAGAACATGTTTCTAATATTGAATTCATACAGAGATAATGATAAGAACACTTACATTATTGTGCAGCGGAATGACTGAGTGTTTCCTTTAGTTTCTCTAACTCTTGTATCCTTTCTGTCATAGGATGTCACCAAGAAACTAATCCGATCTTCAATTTTCTTCACAGCCTTCCAAAGTATCCTTAGAGTCACATAGATTAGAGTGGGCAATTCTCAACACATGAGATAGATACAATAAGAAGAAGAGAAGAGAATATTGAGGCTTAGAAAAGGACTTATGTTGTAGAGAGAGTCTAAAACCCTAAAGCATCAAAACTAGATATTTTTATCATCCTCTTTTTTTCAACTCTCACTTAACATTCCATTTATAGGCTCAATTAGGTTACTTATTTAATTAAAAAAATCAATAAAATAATAGCCAATTATCAGCCCTAGGTCAAAATTCCAATGGGCCATAGACCCTTAAAATTTCTCTTTTAATTATAAGCCTGTTAGACTTAAAATCAAGGCTCTTATTATTTTCTATTGATTAATTAATTAAATCCATTATCAAATTAATTATTTATAATTTGAACCTTGATTTAAACTTATTTATTAATTTAGACACCAATTTATCTCAATTAATAAATTTGCCCTAATTTATCTTTTTTTCTCTAAATTAAAACTCAAAGGGCTCATGAGAGGGATATTTGGAGACTAAGAGAGAGAATGATTATTTTTACACAATACTTTGTATCGTTTGTTGAGCTTGTGAAACTCGGTAAACCCTTGTTTACTGATCACAGGTTTTCATTACATTAGTAAGAACACTAAGTGGACGTAGGTCATTACCATCACTTGGGGCCGAACCACTATAAATCTTGGCGTCATTTGTTATTTGACTCCGTGCCGTTGACCAAATCTAGGGTCAACGGTGTGATTTGAACCTAAATTGTTTTTCTCATCTACCTTTAACCTTAGCCATATTTTATAAGCCTAATAAGTCATATTGATCATTTGATTATGTGTACTTACATTAGTGGAGAATGATTTGATAATAAGCCTATGAAGTGGATACTCTTAATAATAAATCTATATATTTGAGACACTTTTAATTAGTTTTGGCATGTATAAATTGATTTAGGTGCAAGTGATATAGTGAATTTAATTGTGCACACACATACAAGAATTGGGTTTAAGAGGTAATCATACATAAGTTGAAATTCTAAGGATTGTGAATCTAGATTTTTCTTGGAATTATATATTTATGCTATCTTCGAGACGATTATTATTTTTGACAAGACCATGACTTTATATTTTTATTGTTTGTATTTAGTTTAGTTTTAGTTTTTGTGTTTGCTAAGGGACTAGCAAAATCTAAGTGTGTGGGAATTTGATAAGTTCAATTTTGATCATATATTTTTAATTTCTTTAGAATTAGAAATTGTTAGTTTTGAGTTATTTTAATGATTTTAATTTTGTTTTTGGTATTTTGTGATTTTTGGTTTTCAAAGAATTTTAAGAGTAAAAATACACATTTATTAATATAAAAATAAATTAAGTTTGAATTAATATTTCTGACTTTAATTAAATATATTTTTTATTGAGAAATATTTAATTTTGAATTGATTTATTTGTTTTTATAGGAAATTGTGTATTTTTATGAAGAAAATAGAGTTTGTGACAAAGCTAGAGCTGAAACTTCACGAGTGATTTTGAGTCTTTTCCAGCCATATTTTGGAAATTATTCAAGAAATAGAAGTTGTAGATATTTTTTTAAATATTTCCAAAACGTGTTGAATCGTCCAAATCGGAGTTATATCGAGGGAGATATAGCTAAAATACGATTAGTTGCATGGAAAAATTTAGTTTCATGAGGAATACGAAAATATCAGATTCAAACTCCATTTTTGCAACCAACAAGCAGATATTTTTACTCCAAATTCGAAAATTGGAGATATCACAATAATATTAAAAGAAAATTAATATCTATTAGTTTTAGTTTAAGTTTTAAATTTAAAATTTTATTTTGATTAGTTTTAGTTAGTGTGAGACTATTATGAATAGATGCATGTCTCTATTTGAAAACACACTCTCTATTCTCTCTTTTAGAGAGAGGCATTCTCTTCTACTCTTTTTCTTAAAGTAATTTTAGTTTTTATTTATTGTTGTGCTTATTGTTAAGGGTGATTTCAAAGCCCTAAATATGATTTCTTGGTTTTAATAATTTTCATTGATCTTCTATTCCCTTGTATTAAATTGCTTCTATTTTTCTATTTGAATATTATGAATCTTGTGAGATCTTGTTAGGTGGCCAACTAATTAGGGTTTTTCATTATTCTACTATCATCTTAGGATTTCTATTCACCTAATAGTTTAGGATTCTAAGTAGAGTGATAAATTGTAATTAATGTATCGTGACAGGTATTTTAATTGTGATAAAAAATAGAACCTAGGTTAAATGAATTGCATGCTTAATGAATTTGTTGTCTAGATTAACTTATTTCCACAGAGTGTAATGCTTTTATTAGGTTAAATAGATCGCATGCTTAATGAGTTTATTTTTTGGTAAAAATAGTTAATTAATAGCACTTAGCTTTATTTAATTATAATAGGAAAACTGAGATAATTGACTACTTAAGTGTTATCTGTGGGGTTAATAGTTTAATTGGGAATATAGATCAATGCTATTAGTGAAATGCTTGAATGAGTATTTAGTTGTGGAGAATGACCTCTTTACTTTATTTTTAATTATTTTTATTTTCAAAATCCCTTTCTTTATTAACTTTTTATCTTTTGAATAATAAATTGAATAGTAGTCCTTGTGGGTTCGACCCTTACTTACCGCTATACTGAAGTAGTGGGTATAAGGAATTAATAAAATCAATAATTAAATTTGGTACGGTTAACGACACCCATCACCCAAGATTAAGTCAATGCATTGGATTTTCATTGATATGGTAATCTACAATATGATCTACTTACACATTCAGGGTGTGATGTCTTATCCAAGACATTGACCAAGTAGATAAGATCAGATGTATTTTGTTACATTGGACTGAATCGATATTGATTATTGATAAGATAAATAAGTATGGTTTTTATCTAATCTTATCATATCACAACGTCGACCATGAGTCAATTCAATCTTAATTCTGAGTGATTAATATTCTGCTAATTGTATTATTCAAGTCTTTTGATTTATTTGTTACCAGCTTACCCTATAGATTATCTCATACTTACATATTGGAGATTTGGTAGTATAATTGAGTGGGAGTATTTATCATAGACAGGAAATCTATAACTTCTGTTTAAGAAGTGAAACGATGATTTCCTTATTGCTTGGTTCAAGTGTTAAATGATAGAGTACTCATTTCTATAATTAATTTTACGGAAATATCATTTACAAGGAACTTAATGGGAGTTAATGATAAAATATCAATGAGGGGTAAAATGGTAATTTTCACCCATCTCGTTAGTATATCATCTACAGAGGATTGAATAACGGTTATGGTTATAACAATAGGTAACATATTGACATTTGGTGTAAAGTACTCTATGAATTCAAGAGTGGAATTCTGAGTCCATAGTGGAGTCACGAGGAAATAATAAGGTAGTGAGTTTATCTATTATAAATAAACTCACCGTAACTTATTGGAGCTTGAGTTCATAGATCCATGGTCCCCATGTCATCTCTTATCAAAAAATGAATCTAGTAACCTTGAATAATTAATTTAATTATAAAAATATCATATTGACTAGTTCATTGGAAATAAATAATGTTAAATTATTTATTGATATTTTATGAGAAAAGAAATAAAAGAAACTTTGATGATTTTATTGCAAAGTATCAAAAAGAGAGTATTATAGCCACTTGGGACAATTTTGTTAATATTGATAGATTGATATTAATATTAATAAAATGAATTAAATAAAGGTCAAAATTATAATTGGTTAATTTTGACAAGTATTTAATTAATTATAATAATTAAATAATTAAAATAAAATGGGTAACTAAAACCTATTTTATGTCCTATCTAATTGCCTATATATGCTAGTGTTATAGAATGCATTATGTCAGGTGAATTTGACAAGGTAAAAATTCACTACTAATACTCTATACCTAGCTACCCACTCTCTCTTAGTTTTCTCTCTAGGAAATCTCTTCTCATGTGTTGAGACTTGCCCACACAAACACTTGGTTGTTTTAGAGAAAGACTTGGAAGACTGTAGTCTTGTTTCAAAGCGGTTTGGATTCCTTGCAATACCTACCATTCAACAATGACAAAATATTAGGGAATCCAAAGGGTGTATTAATTGTTCCGCTACGCATCTCGTAAGTACTCTAATTAATGGTTCTATTATTGTATTTAAGAATCTCTGTATGAAAATCACTTCTATACATGTATTTATATTTTTTATTGTATGCTATTTTGTGCAATATGGAGCATGCATATAGACTTATATAAATGAGATCCTACTAAATAGTCAGTCTCACAATTTTACTAGAAAATTGTGAGAAGATCATTTATTCTAACCTAGAGAGAGGGGGAGAAAGAATTCTCTACATTAGAGAGAAGAACAGAGGAGAAGAAAAATGGTGTGGTGAATGAGTGAATTTATGATCGAATTTATAGGAAGAGGGAAAGACTAAAACATAAAAATAAAAGACTAGAGGGTTAAAAAGAAAATGACTAAAACATAATTTAAATAACTAATAATAATAATAATAATATAACATTAATTTATTCCCTATATATATTGTTGCCTTTTTTTTCTTGTTTATCTATGGATGCAAGTGGGAGATGTGAATGAAAGAGCTACTAGGGGAGTTATGCAGTGGCGCGTTGATCAAAGAAAAGTGAGATGATGATGGTTTTGGACTTTTGTGTTGACAAAGTGCCTTGACTCATGGTTTTCTTTTTACTTTTTACTTTGCCATACTCTGTAGGTGGGAGAGAGGCACACAAGACACAAAGTGAGACAAATGGCAGTATGACACGGCAGGTGAGGCGTCAACCAGCTGGAGGCACACCGACTGGGTCGACAGGAGGTACTCCAGTTGGGTGCACATGTGGCACACTAGCTGGCTGCCTAGGTGGTACTTCGCCAGGGGGGGTCCACTTACAGCCCTTGGGCCGCCAGAGTGGCCCTCATGGAGTTAACCATCTCCTGTAGGGCGGCAATATTACCTTCCTAGGTGTCAAGTTTTTGCAGCTGAGTGCCCACCCAGTCACAGAGTGCCACCACTTCTGGCGTCTCCTCCGCATCCATAGGCTGAGGGTATTCCTCATAATACTCGTCGTCCATGCCATCGTATTCGACATTTTCGTTGTAGTCTTCCACCATCTCAGGGAGGTCCTGGGGTGGTGGAAGGCTGGTTTCTCCTCCCTCAACTCCGGCGGGAGGAGCTGCATTGTGTGGTGCGTTTCACCGAGTAGTCACCATGATTAAGTTCTTCAAGCTCTCAATGAAAGCACCAAAATGTTGATTGCCTTTTTCGCTATCAACCTAATCTAAGAGTACAAGGAATATAATATAAAAGAACAAAGGGGTTTTACGTGGTTTAGGCTATAAAAGAACCTTAGTCCATGAATCTTTGGTATTTAGTGAGCTTAGAGCTCGTTTGAGCAAGCTTCAATAGTGGTTCTCTGGCAGCGTATATATTGGACTGAGTTACAAAGTTTCTCTCTCTAAAAATCTGAACCCTTTACAAGGAGATATCCCATCCCTATTTATAGAGGCTGGGGTTATTAATGTTAATCATCTATCATTAACACAAATTCCCCCATTCTGGGGTGTTAATGTTGAATTAATACAAAAAGGGCTACAATAAATAGAGACAACGACCCAGACAAATCCACGGGGCTCATTGCAGAAATTGGCGCACCAACTTTATGGGGAACATATCTTTGACTGTCAGGGTGTGGCGAACGTTTGGCCATATCAGGCGACGTTGTGGGAAATGACAATTGTCGAGTGTACGAACTCGACACCACTAATTGAGGCTCACCAAAAGTTGTCAAATGATCTTCTAGTGGCCCATGCCCGCAGTGACAGGCACATGGCAGCCACTCCGAGTCCAAGGATCAAAATCCTAGACATGGGAGATGGGTGAGTAAGGAGAGCCTCCCGACATGTGGCCTCATATGGAGACACCCTCGCCTTGAGAACAGACCTCGGGATGTGGCCTCGCATGGAGACATCCATGACCTGGCAATTGGCTCAGGACATGCTCGGGGCGTTGCCTCACCTGTAGACATCCTCGCCTCAAGGACAGACCTCGGGGTGTGGCCTCATTTGGAGACACCCACGTCTTGGCTAGTTTGGGTTCTTGGAAGATTTCACTCACCGAGAACATCATGACTAGCCTTGTCACCAATTACTCCTAATTGCACGTGTCTGGTGGTGAAAACACGGACAACATTTGACCCCCAAGTCTTCACTCGTTCTCAAACAGTGGAGACTTAGACTGAGGAGTAATTTGAAAAGGTCTTCGAGGGGAGATGTTTGGGCTTCTCCTGACGTCACTCTGGAAAATCACACCACATGTTGACTCCTTATTGCTAGGCCCATCAATTTGTGCAATTAATGAGGGGTTAGATCCACAACCCAAAACTTCCACTCCGTACTCTAGGTGTTCCTTCACCCCGTACCCGAGGGGTCATTTTTCAATGCTAATGATCACAATCCATGCCTTTTGAATCTTGACCGTTGAATCTTTATCGAATACCTACGTTGTAGATAATCCAACAGTCGGGGTGGAGTTGCTTCCACCCCAAATCCTGTGAGTATAAAAACTCGAGAACTGCCTCTCAGTACTCACCTTAACCATTTGAAATTCAAAATCCCCCAAACTTAAAAGCTCTCTCTTCTTTCTCATGCTTCCTAGACCTTCAAAAATTTATGAGATTTCTCAGCAACTTTGGACGATTGGCAAGAATCGTCTTATTTCTGGGTGAACGGTAAGCACTTCTTCAAAGTTCGGACTCGCTTCAGCACCTACCGACACTTTATTTTGAGTAAGTGTTTACTGGTTTTGCATTTGGCTTCACGTTTCATTTGAGGGTTTAGGTGCATGCTTAGGAACGAGCTTTTTGTGGCACATGAGAGGCTATTTTGCCCTTTCATAGGTCTTTTTAGGCATATTTTGACGTTAGAAGTGGCCAAAATGGCCTACTACACACCTAATGCACTTTTTGTCTTTCTGAGCATTCTACCAGAATTTGGAATATTCCCAAATTCTAGCAATGTTCATAATCTTCGGTGGTGTTCTCGGGTGCCGAATTCTTGGCCCTAAGGACACCTCAAGTATTTAGAAATTCTATTCTCTTCTCCTCGAGCAGTAGTCTTAGGGTTTCTCATGTTTTGGCCCTCTTTTTCTTTGGTAAAAATACTGACTGCTTGGTTTTCGTCTTAGATGTTTGAGGAATTACGACTGCCACTCAAGCAAGGCTTTTACCACTTCGATAAGAAAATCCTTGACATGGCCCGAGAACACAGCGTGCAACAAGATGGCGCAGGGGCGGAAGCCCAAGAACTAGTTTTTCGTGCTGATGGTTTAACAACAAAGAGGCTAGTGCTACCAGTCCAAAGGGGGTTGACTATAGAAGAAGTCAACCAAGCCCCTGTTCCACACCCCACTCAGTTTTATGAGGCTGATGGGTTTGAAGTAGAGGAGTACTGCACCCTATTCCAACACCTCGAGGCCTTGGAGGTCATCATGAGGCATTACTTGATCGAGGATATATGTCTAGTGCGCCTTTTTCAGGAATCTGAGAGGGGACATTGCAGCGTGAATGGTCTTGGCGCCTAGAGCCAAGCCTGCATGATGGTTGGGGTCACCCTGCCCTTGCATCAATATTTCGTGGACTTCCTGAAGTTCGTAGGGATAGCTCCCTTTCAACTCTCCCCCAACGCTTATTTGATGCTCGCAGGGATGTATGTTCTATATTGGAAGTGGAATTGGCCTGCACCTTCCATTGAGGAGATCCTGTACTTCTACAGCTTCTGCACCACCCCGAGGAAGAATACCAACCAGGATGAGTAATACGCCTTGATAAAGTACGTCGCCTCATCCCTCGACTACAAAGCTCCCCATCATAACGAGAACCATTCTCGTGATTACAAGGATGCTTTCTTCTTCACGAATGAGTTTCCGACCCATAATAACCCGACCCTGATCCTCAACTGTTGGGAATAATGCCCCTAAAGCAATTGTGTTGACAAATATTTTAAATGAAATAAATAATTGAATTGAATTATTATATATATAGACTATGTCCGATATTATGTTGATAACATTAAGTAGATATCAGAAAATTCCAAAGTTTATCTATGTGGTCTTAATATCATATTGGTATGAGAGGATTGAGATTAAGATAATAAACTTAAAACAATTTGCAGTAACATAAAGTTATGGAATCTTTAGATTAATTACTGTTAGTACGGTTCGCTAGTATTATGAAAACAAGTGACCTAGATCTGGGTCACTAGTGTAGTAGGACACTTTAGTAAAAGTACTTTATATATAGTGAGATATAGAACTGGACCAGATGTGATTTGTTAATATGTGTTTAAACACTGTTTCATAGTATTAATCAAACACATCAAACGATGATCATATACATGATGATCTTAATCCCGAGGTTGCTATGAACTCCTATATATGTCATCTGATCCTTTGATTCATGCGTTAAGGTTTGTTAGAATGATCAGGCTAAGAACAATTGTTTTGGGGACTCAATGATATGTATGGCTGGGGACATAGTTTTACAAATATGAAATCTATACCTTCTTATAGATCGAATAATGATTCCCTATTGGGTTGACTTTTGGAACTAAAAAGGTTATGAGCGCTCACGTCGCAAACTTGTTGTGACACAACCTTCACTAGTAAAGTCAATGGTACTCTAGGAACAAGATATAGCTAAAAGGGTAAAATAATAATTTTATTCTATTTTAATTATGAATCATTAATAGAGGATTAATGTTGTATGAAATGATTATATCAATGAACACTTTATTCTTTAATAAAGTACTTTGTAAATATATGTCTATAATTATCAAGAGTTCAATCTCATATTTATAGTGGAGTAATCATGAGAGTAAAAAATATGATTATTTAATGAGAAATTGGTGGAAATAGACCCCTTTTATGGTGCATTTTGCACAATAACGTACTTTCAAAATATTTTAGCTAAATGACCTCTTTTATTAATGAAATTTTTGTATTACCCATTTTACCCTTAAAATAAAATAATAATAAATTAAAATAAAAACCCTAATAACTATCTTCTTCTTCCTCTCACCCATCCACAACCACCCATTATCATCCGCCGCCGCCACCACCACCACCACTGGCGACCACTGCCCCCTACCGCCGGCGAACACTGCTCATCACCGGATGTTGCCATTTCTCCACAAATCCAACCACCACTGTAACGCCCCAACTCCTGGGATCGTTACGGTGTGCCTTGTAAACAGTGCTAAACTCGCTAATCGAGTCATTTGGCCAAAATCGTGAACTAAGTATGATTAGCGGTTTAGGGAGTAAACATTCTGGTTAGGGTGTAACGTTTCACTAGAACGTTTAATATATACATTGGGATCCCGAAAATATAAATTTAAGAGTTTATTACAGAAAATATTTACAACAGGCCGTTCTAAGCGGCAAAACAGGGTTCAACCCTAGTTCCACTTTAAACCTCGGCCGTGGTGGTCGAGCAGCTGCATATGTACACGTCATCACCTAAGCTCTCCAACTCAAGGATGGTCCAGCTTCCTCTTGCCTTTACCTGCACCACAAAGCACCCGTGAGCCGAAGCCCTGCAAGAAAACATAATACTTTTCATAAACATTATCAAATGATTATCATTATAATCACACTGAATATAAAGCTTTCAAACCAATGGGTGCACATCACATGATTCTAGCGGGAGAGTGGCTGTTACATAAGCCACTAGCCTCCAAGCTTTCTTTTCTAGCGGGAGAGTGGCTGATAGGTAAGCCACCAGCCTCCAGGCTCTGTTTTCTAGCGAGAGAGTGGCTGGTAGGTAAGCCACTAGCCTTCAAGCTCTGTTTTGTAGCGGGAGAGTGGCTGTTAGGTAAGCCACCAGCCTCCAGGCTCTGTTTTCTAGCGAGAGAGTGGCTGATAGGTAAGCCACTAGCCTTCAAGCTCTGTTTTGTACATCGACCCTCAGGGTCGGTCAGGCATTAATGCTCCTTGAGTCATTCAATGCTAGTAGTCGATTAGATCTAATCTCTGTTGGCTTGCGTGATTCACGCTAAGGCCGTTCTGACAAGTAAGTCAGCGCTTCCTGACCTGTGTCCAGTATCACTGTCGAACCTGACAAGTAAGTCACAGCTTCACAGCTAATACTAACACTTTTGTCGATCTGACTAGTTAGTCAGTATCATGCACAACTAAGCAATGCTATCAATATGTATCATATGCCAGTTATCCAAGAATAGGGCATTCAGCATGCTTACTAAACAGTTTCTAACATAATCATGATCAAGCACAAATTTAGAGACTCAAGCTCTGACCAATCTCATAATCATCGTTCATGGCATGCCCTATCACATGTTTCTTGTGCATTACATGCATCACATTTAAACATCCAACATGCATCAATCATAGCCATGCATGTCATACTCAATAGCCAATCAACATGCATCATAATAGCCACGCATGTCATGCTCAATAGCCAATCAACATGCATCATAATAACCATGCATGTCACATATACACAGGGTGCAGTTTTCTTACCTTGGGTTCGAGCGAGAATTAATAAAAGAAACGACCTTTGAGAACGATCAGCTTTAGTCCTTTAGCGGTCACCTAGTCATAACCAAACATATAGGGTACCATTAATAAAATGAATAATAAAATGTTCCCAAACCAAAACCTAACCTCCGGGACCTCAAATACTACTCAACCGGGCAATAGGTTCAACCTCGAGGCCTAAGGCTTGAATCCCCAAGCTAAAAACCCCATTCTGGAAAAAATGACCTTAAGGGCCGCGGCCCTCCTTGGCCATGCCGCGGCCCGCCCCTCAGACAGAGGCGCCCAAACCCAGCTTGCACCAAGGGCCGCGGCTCTCCTTGGCCATGCCGCGGCGCAACCCCAGTTCAGCCAAAATGACAACTCGCACACCAGAATTCTCCCCTGCACTTTCCCTTAGAACCAGTCCCTTAAACCATCTCTAAACCTCCTCCAAACATATAATTAAACCCCCAAATAACACCCTTAGCTTACCCTCATCAAACCCCAATCAAAACAACACAAGAACCACCTTTGATTCACACTTTCCACATCAAAGTTCTAAGGCTGAAACCAACAACCAAAACAGAGCATATATAAAAACCAGTGGCTAAAAGCTCACCTTAAGTTCAGGTTATGGTGTTCTTCAACAATGGAACACTCTCCCAAAGTATCAAGGCTTAGCTCCCAAGCTCAAATCCTCAACAAGCTCACAAAATCACACAAGGAAGATGAGAGAGAGAGAAGGTACGGGAAGGAAGGGAGAAGGATGAAGATAGACTCTGTTTCTGTCCTGTTTCCACAGCTTTCCTATGTTATATATATCCAAAACCCAAAATGACCAAAATACCCTTAAGCCAACAAAAGCCTCTAAACCATTTTCAAGGGTAAAATTGGTACTTTCTGCCTATCTCGTTAATCATAATTAACGCTTCCCAATTCCCACTAATCTCCATATTCTCAAATACCAATAAATCACATCCCATTACCCTTTAATTCCCGGTAATGCTCTAATCATTAATATCACCCCGAGACTCACCCCGAGCCCCGAACTTTAGCCCGTTATGACTAGACCGAACACTTACATCTCATGATCGTCTCATGTCGAAAAGCTCGAACCAATCCACATACAATGTGGTAAAATTATAATTAATCTCAACCATGCACCCAAAATATACAATTACGCCCACAGTGGCCAAATTACCAAAATGCCCTTGCATTTAAAATATAAGCCCATATGCATGCATTCACCATCATATAATAATATAATTCACATAAACACGCATAT
The DNA here is from genome assembly GCF_963169125.1 of Humulus lupulus. Classification (NCBI taxonomy): domain Eukaryota; kingdom Viridiplantae; phylum Streptophyta; class Magnoliopsida; order Rosales; family Cannabaceae; genus Humulus; species Humulus lupulus. Next base: position 92,295,244 of record NC_084795.1, read on the forward strand.
AATCATTAAATATCACAATAAATCAATTATGGCCCTCCCGGCCTCCTAATCAAGGTCCTAAACCTTATTAGGAAATTTGGGACATTACAACCACTCATTCAAAAGGTTGATTTATAGAGGTTTATATATATATATATAAAATATGAGATTTTTGATATTATTTTTGTAGATTTAAAATGCAAAATGATTGTTTTAGTATATTGAAAGTATAAGTAAGGATTTATGTTTATTTCTGGGGTTTTATGGAGGTTAAAGCTTGAAAATCTGAAAAAATTAATGGTGGTTTCGACTATTTTTGAGATAGAGAAATCCAGAATTTTGTGACAGCTTGTTTAATTTTTCGACAAGGAGTCTAATATTTTAGACCAGTTGTCTAAATTTCAGACCAGTAGTTGTATTTTTTTGACCACCTGTCTAAATTTAGACCACTTGTCTAAAATTTAGACCACCTGTCTAAAGTTTAGACCATCTGTCAAATTTAGACAGGTATTCTAATTTTTAGACAGATCCTCATATATTTTCAACCACCTGTCAAATTTTTAGACGGGTTGTCGAATTATCAGACATGTTGTCTAATTTTCAGACAAGTTGTCGAATTTCTAGATTTTCATTTTTCTATATAACTTTTTAATCAAAGTAATATCAATAATTTATATTTGTTTATTGTATTATTTTTTTTCAGATGTCATTAAAAAATATTGTAATATTATGTGATGGAATGTGGAAAAAGAATGAGGACTCGTGGAAATGGATTTCAAATGGCTCACGATCAAGATCAAGTTTGATACAAACTAACCTAATTTATGAGGAGTTAGTTGAACATATTTATGAAGTTACAGAAATCGATCGCAACCTCTTCGATATAGAATTAACTTACAAGATAACGACAATGGTGGAGATTGAACCAATTGCACTAAAAAATAGTAGAGACATTGTTAGCTTCCTTACATGGCAAGGTGTGATTTGGTTCCATTATGTGTGGGTTTGATCAAGAAGATGGAAAATGTGCTCATTAAGGATAAACTTGTTACTAATATTGATTCTACTACAAATGTTAATTAAGATCCAATTCTACATGAGTGTTGTTCTTATACTATAAACATAATCATCATAATAATACCTCAATAGATTATCTACCACTCAATCCTTGATCATCATAGTAGTTTGATTGAAATATGTACCACTCAATCTGTAATCATCATAATCTCATAAAGATTAAGTTTTGTTTAACTTTATAAATTTTTAGACAAGTTGTCAAAACTCACGACTAATTGTCAAAAATGTATAATTAATTAAGATCCAATTCTACATGCTAAAGTGTTGTTCTTATACTATAAACATAATCATCATAATAGTACCTCAATCGATTATCTACTACTCAATCCTTGATCATCATAGTAGTTTGATTGAAATATGTACCACTCAATCTGTAATCATCATAATCTCATAAAGATTAAGTTTTGTTTAACTTTATAAAATGTTAATTGAGATATATGTTCTTTTATTGTGTTATTGGAGCCTTTTTAGACATTTCAAACATTTTAGACAATCTGTCGAAATTCGAGACTAGCTGTCGAAAGTTTTAGACAGGCAGTCAAAATTTTAGACTAGCTGTCGAAATTTTTAGACAAGCAGTTGAAATTTCAGACTAGCTGTCGAAATGTTTAGACAAGCAGTCGAAATTTCACACTAGCTGTCAAAATTTTTAGACAGGCAGACGAAATTTTAGAGTAGCTGTCAAAAGTTTTAGACAGGCCGTCAAAATTTGAGACTAGCTGTCGAAATGTTTAGACAAGCAGTCGAAATTTCAAACTAGCTGTCGAAAGTTTTAGACAGGCAGTCAAAATTTTAGACTAGCTGTTGAAAGTTTTAGACAGGCCGTCAAAATTTGAGACTAGCTGTCGAAAGATTTAGACAGGCTATCGAAATATAACACAAAGAGGTCTGAAACAGAAACATCCAATACAAGTAGTCTATTACAGTTTGTGGTATACCAGAACAGTTTTATACATATACAAAATACCATTCCATTGCCTTTGCTAATAAATATCCAATACATGTCATACTATAAGAGTTTGATACATAAACAAAATACCATTCCATTGCCTTTGCTAATAAATATCCAATACAAGTCATACTATAAGAGTTTGATACATGAACATTGTCATACTACAAGGAGAAGATGGCTCTCGGGTAGAACAATTTTGAAAGTAGGTTATTGGATCTTAATTAACATTTGTAGTAGAATCAATATTAGTAACAAGTTTATCCTTAATGAGCACATTTTCCATCTTCTTGATCAAACCCACACATAATGGAACCAAATCACACTCTTGCCATGTAAGGAAGCTAACAATGTCTCTACTATTTTTTATTGCAATTGGTTCAATCTCCACAATTGTCGTTATCTTGTAAGTTAATTCTATATTGAAGAGGTTGAGATCGATTTCTGTAACTTCATAAATATGTTCAACTAACTCCTCATAAGTTAGGTTAGTTTGTATCAAACTATATCTTGATCGTGAGCCATTTGAAATCCATTTCCACGAGTCCTCATTCTTTTTTCACATTCGATCACATAATATTACAATATTTTTAATGACTTCTGAAAAAAAAATACAATAAACAAATATAAATTATTGGTATTACTTTGATTAAAAAGTTATATAAAAAAATGAAAATCAAGTTGAAAATCTAGAAATTCGACAACCTGTCTGAAAATTATACAACCTGTCTGATAATTCGACAACCCGTCTAAAAATTCGACAGGTGGTTGAAAATATATGACGATTTGTCTAAAAATTAGATTACCTATCTAAATTTGACAAATGGTCTAAAATTTAGACAGGTGGTCTAAAATTTAGACAAATGGTCGAAAAAATACGACTACTGGTCTGAAATTTAGACAACTGGTCTAAAATATTAGACTCCTTGTCGAAAAATTAGACAAGTTGTCACAAAATTCTGGATTTCTCTATCTCGAAAATAGTCGAAACCACCATTAATTTTTTTTTTCAGATTTTCAAGCTTTAACCTCCATAAAACCCCAGAAATAAACATAAATCCTTACTTATACTTTCAATATACTAAAACAATCATTTTGCATTTTAAATCTACAAAAATAATATCAAAAATCTCATATTTTATATATATATAAAAAAAAACCTCTATAAATCAACCTTTTGAATGAGTGGTGGTTGGATTTGTGGAGAAATGGCAACATCCGGTGATGAGTAGTGTTCGCCGGCGGTAGGGGGCAGTGGTTGCCGGTGGTGGTGGTGGTGGCAGCGGGGGATGATAATGGGTGGCTGTGGATGGGTGAGAGGAAGAAGATGATAGTTATTAGAGTTTTTATTTTAATTTATTATTATTTTATTTTAAGGGTAAAATGGGTAATACAAAAAATTCATTAATAAAAGAGGTCATTTAGCTAAAAACTATTCAAACTAGGCCAAAGTGCAAATTGCACTATAAAAAAAGGCCATTTTTCCAAGGACCCCTAGAATATACATATATAGAGAGAAATTGGTTGAAATAGACCCTCTTTATAGGGCATTTTGCACAATAATCTACTTTCAAAACATTTTAGCCAAATAGCCTCTTTTTTAAATGAGTGGGTATAATTTTAATCATTTACCCTTTCATTTACTTTTACTTTGATAAAAAAAAAAAAAAAAAGAAATGCTAATAAACAAAAATCCCCTTCATGTAACCTCCTCCTTCACGCATGGCTACGGCAGCTCATAATCGTGGTGGTCCCCTTCACGCACGGCTCACGGCGGCCTCCTCTGCTCACGGCGACGCAGGTATGCGACCCATCCCTCCACCTCGTCTCTTTGTTCTCTCATTGACCTGAGCAACCCATCCCTCCCTCTCTTCACTCACGGCAAGCCACCCTTCCTCTTCTCCTTCAGTCACTCTTCTCCCTCCCTCCCGTCTCTCTATTACTCTCTCTATATGTATGTGTTAATGTATTTTTTTTTAATTTATGTGTTGGTTTACTTATTTTTAAGAATAATATTGTTTACATTGAGATATTTCATTTATGCATGGAAGATGTTTGATAAAATGATTGAGAGAAGCATAGTATTAGATTATTGTTTACATTGGCTAAAATGTTATTATTTTTTACTGATTTTTAAGAATGTTATTGTTTACATTGAGATATTTCATTTATGCATGAAAGATGTTTGATAAAATGATTGAGAGAAGCATAGTATTAGATTGACTGTGTTGTAGTAATTTTTGGTGAAATTGATGATAAAATATCAAAGCATGCTTCTCTCAATCATTTTACTTTATGGAGTTTCTTTCATCTTCAAAATGATGTACTTTATGATGCTTGTAGAGAGCAGGCTTATGTAGCATATGTTTGCTTGTTATTGTAGAGAGCATGCTTATGTAGCATCTGTTTGCTTGTTATTGTAGAGAGCATGCTTAAGTTGCAAGTGCAGAACAATTGAATTTGAACAAAGGTGGTGGGAAGTAGACTATTCAATTAGGAGTTTTTTTTTTCCTATGTTTCCATTGAATATTTTAAAATCTAGTGCTACTTTAAATCCATAACAATATCCAATAATTATGAAATGATGGGCAGTTGATTAGATGTTAAATTCTTATGCTATGTTTAGGCCTATGATTTCTGAAAAAAATCTAGAAGTCTATTTACTTTTATTCTAAATTGTTATTAAGTTCAATCTGGTTTTAGAGATAATTCCCGTTACCTCTTTTTTTCTTTTCTGAATTTATTTTTTGGTTTCATTTCCTATTTCCTAGGATTAGATTATTGTCACTAACATTAATATTCACATCTTAGCTTTCTTACTGATGCATGTATTTGATGAGAGGCATTAGGAAAATAAGGTTTTATAGCCAACTTACATAATTTCCTACAACTTTGATTGGTTTCCTGCACTGAATTGTGATTTCTGAACAAATCAATTGGGATATTTACTAGAATAGGCACAATGCATGACTGAATTTATTGGGATAGAGTATTTGGTTGTATGTTGTTCATTAGGAATATATGGTAGTGACAATAAGCTTTTGAGCATGGTTTGTGAACAGGTTAAATTGGTTGACTCGGTTTTTGTAATAGGTGCTCAATTTTGGACAGGTTAGTTGTAAATTGTTTGTCTCATTTTTTGTAATAGGTATTTAGTTTTGGACTGTCAAATTATAAATTACTTGTCTCAGGTCTTGCTGAATATTTTTACAGGTAGTATTATTACAAGAAAAATGGTGTCTGGATGTTCAAGCACTTCATTAGTGGCATCTCCTAAAAAACAATCAATAAAAGAAGTAATAGAAAAGTCTCCAATGACATCAGCCTCTCCTCCAACTCAAGCAATAGAAGAAGCAATTAGAAAGTCTCCACAAAAATCATCTTCTCTTCTAATACATGCAAGAGAAGAGACAAATGAAAAATGTTCATTGAAACCATCACCGCTATTGTCTAAGGTATATAAATAAATAATAGAATGATATCATTGTTAGATAAGTACGAATAAGAATATAATTGATTCATAATGTTATAATTTTACAGGTGAAATCTTTAGACATACCATCACTAAGACCGATATTGATGGAGAATGAGAATTTTACAAGTCGTGTATCTGTAGCCTACAGGATACAAGTGTTGAGGAATATACGATCACTACTTTGTTATGAAGATTTGGAAGCATTCACAACTTCTTGTTTTGGTCATCTTCTTAAACTAATCGATCTAGCGAAGAGTAGTGGATAGTTGATACATTTTCTTTTATAGAGGTGGGTACAAACTAATAAAGAAAATGAGTTATGGTTTGATATTGATAGTCAGCCTGTTAGGTTTTCAATGCACGAGTTGGCATTGATTAGTGGCTTTAATTGCGGAAAATCCAATGACTCAAAATTGAGTAGTCTAAGAAAGGGTAATAGGCTTAAAAAAGAGTATTTTAGTGACATAAAAGGACACATTACTCTTAAAGATTTGGAAACTATGTTTGTGGATATGAGTGAAGAAAATATAGCAGGGGAGGTGAAAAAAAAGAAGAAATATATAAAGAAAAATCGGGATCATTTGAAACTTGCTTTGCTTTATTGTTTGAAAGGAGTAGTGCTTGCACAACCTATAGGGAAGGAAAACATGGGTATTGTTGAGGACTTGGATGTCTTTAACAAATATCCATGGGGTAGGTTATGTTATAATCTCACATTAGATAGTTTGAAGACAAATTTGAAGAAAAAGTCTGTTAAGTACCAAAATAAGGTTGGTGGGAAAAAAAAGCCTAAGAATCATACAAATTATATGGTTTTCCTTATATTTTTCAGGTTAGTTGTTTAATGTATTTGAATGAATTTAAACATCAATATCTTGTCTTTAGTTTGTCTAATTTATCTCTTTTGATTTTTGGTTTTTTAGGTTTGGATTTATGAAGCAATATTTTTACTTGGAAATTTATTTGCAAACCAAAAAGAAGGAAATGCGACTCCTCGTTGCTTACATTGGGAAGCAAAAGAGCCCGAATACAAAGAGATTAGTCAGGCATTGAATCTTACTCATGGAAAAGTAAGTCAAAATTACCATTTTGGTGATGTGTGAATTTAATTTTAATATGGGTAAGGTAAATTTAAGTCGTTATATGTTTGTTTGACAGATTGACGTACATATTATCCTCCATGCTTCTGAGTTAGAGAAGTGCCAACCATAGATGAAGGATTTTGAGTTATTGAATGATAAAGCTGATGACTTGATTGATACCTTTGTTAAAAAACTTAAGGTTTGCAGTCCTGTTTTTGAGTGAATACAATAAGGAAGAAGAGAAGATTGATGTTTCAGATGATACAAAAATGTGCCCTTCAGCTTCAAATGTCAATCCAAATCAAAATTTGGGCGATGTGATAAAGTTATGGGTTGATTTGGAGAAGAAAATGAACACTCATTTTGATGAGTTGATGAAGCGACAAGATGAAATGGACTCCAAATTGGACTTGGTGTTATCAATGATGGTCTGTAGTTCTGATTGTAAATGTAATCAACCTGAGTTTGAGTTGGAGGCTAAACATAATGGCATGAAGTTGATGGTGGTGAGTGTGGAGATGCGTATAGATATGTCACTCCACCTACTTTTAATGGCGATGATGTTGTTTGCAATAACGAAAATGAAGTTGAGGTCACATCTCCTCATCCTAGGCCAATGAGAAAAAGGAAACGTGCTCCTGCCCTGATGACACCATATACAGACCCAACAAAAAGGAGAAAATTTAGAAAAGGTGAAGGGTTCAAAGTTGATCCATTTCGCAAGATTGACGAGCACAAGGAAGAGGCTTTTATGAAGTGGTTCAATGAGAGCAACACAAGGTACTTTAATTTATTATTTTTCCTTGCATTATGATTGTCTTTACAGGCCTAACACAATTTAAAAATTGATGTGTGCAGCATGTTAATTAACTGTGGAACCGGCAGCTACCAAAGGAAATACTTCGAACAATTATTTACCCCAGCAACATGGTTGTCTACTGATGTAAGTATAATTGTCTTTTAATTTTACTTGTTCAAATATTATAAATGAAAGTTTTCTTACGCTACCCTTTATAATGATATTACTAATGCAGCATATAGATGAGGCTTTATGGGGCATGAGAAAAAGGTCACAAAAGTATCATGACCTCTTTGATCAGAATGTCGCCATTCTTGATGAATTCTTTTCTCAGTGGCTTTGTGGACATTGGGAGAAGTTCAATTTATGTAACAATTACAAGGACTTTGTATTTGATGATGTTTTTATTAAGTATGTTAATGGTGAGAAAACACTTAGAGGAAAGGCTTGGGAGAATGTTCACACACTTTACACATCACTAAATATGGAAGGCAAACATTGAGTGTCTTTGGCAGTCAAGTTGGAGAAGTGGGAGATTGTAGTGTTCGATAGTAATATAAACCTCACACCTGATCGAAAATTGGCCAAACACTTGGATCCTTTTCGGTGTATGCTACCGTACTTGCTTCGTCAAAGTGGTAAGTTTATGGGTTGTCTTCACAAAATTCCTGAGCCATTTACATGTCGAAGGTTGTGTGACATTCCTCAAGATCAATCCAAGTACTTCATCCGAACATTTGTATATGGTTTGATTAATTTTGAACGAGTTATATAATTGTAATTGCTTTATGCAGCGGAGATTGTGGAATATTTTCCATCAAGTTTATCGAGTTTGACATGTGCGGGCTAAACATGAATTATGTTCACGATGAAAATATTGCCTTCTTTCGAAAAAAAATGTCATGTGAAATCTACAATAGAGGTTGGGATCCATAGTAAAGGAAAATATGGAATAGTATTTTGTTTATGTAATTGTAATTGTAATTGTAATTATATAATTGTAATTGCTTTATGCAGCAGAGATTGTGGAATATTTTCCATCAAGTTTATCGAGTTTGACATGTGCGGGCAAAACATGAATTATGTTCACGATGAAAATATTGCCTTCTTTCGAAAAAAAATGTCATGTGAAATCTACAATAGAGGTTGGGATCCATAGTAAAGGAAAATATGGAATAGTATTTTGTTTATGTATCAAACTCTTATAGTATGACTTGTATTGGATATTTATCAGCAAAGGCAATAGAATGGTATTTTGTTTATGTATAAAACTGTTCTGGTATACCACAAACTGTTATAGACTACTTGTGTTGGATGTTTCTGTTTCAGACCTCTTTGTGTTATATTTCGACAGCCTGTCTAAAACTTTCGACAGCTTGTCTAAAATTTTGACTGTCTGTCTAAAACTTTCGACAGCTAGTCTAAAATTTTGACACTTTGTCTAAAAATTTAACTGCTAGTCTAAAATTTTGACTGCTTGTCTAAAGCTTTCGACGGCTAGTCTAAAATTTCGACTGCCTATCTAAAGCTTTCGACGCCTAGCTAAAATTTCGACTGCTTGTCTAAAGTTTTCGACAGCTTGTCTAAAATTTCGACTGCCTGTCTAAAATGTGTGAAATGTCTAAAAAGGCTCCAATAACACAAAGGAAAGAACATATATCTCAATTAACATTTTATAAAGTTAAACAAAGCTTAATCTTTGTGAGATTATGAAGATTACAGATTGAGTAGTACAATTTTCAATCAAACTACTATGATGATCAAGGATTGAGTGGTAGATAATCTATTGAAGTACTATTATGATTATTATGTTTATAGTATTAGAACATCACTTTATCATGTAGAATTGGATCTTAATTCATTATACCTTTTTGACAATTAGCCATGAGTTTCGACATGTATCTCAATTAACATTTTATAAAGTTAAACAAAGCTTAATCTTTATGAGATTATGATGATTACAGATTGAGTGGTACAATTTTCAATCAAACTACTATGATGATCAAGGATTGAGTGGTAGATAATTTATTGAGGTACTATTATGATGATTATATTTATAGTATCAGAACATCACTTTATCATGTAGAATTAGATCTTAATTCATTATACCTTTTTGACAATTATCCATGAGTTTCGACAACTTGTCTAACATTTTATAAAGTTAAACAAAGCTTAATCTTTATGAGATTATGACGATTACAGATTGAGTGGTACAATTTTCAATCAAACTACTATGATGATCAAGGATTGAGTGGTAGATAATCTATTGAGGTACTATTACGATGATTATGTTTATAGTATTAGAACAACACTTTATCATGTAGAATTGGATCTTAATTCATTATACCTTTTTGACAATAAGCCATGAGTTTCGACAGCTTGTCTAAAATTTTGACTGTCTGTCTAAAACTTTTGACAGCTAGTCTAAAATTTTGACTGTTTGTCTAAAAATTTGACTGCTAGTCTAAAATTTCGACTGTCTGTCTAAAGCTTTCGACGGCTAGTCTAAAATTTCGACTGCCTGTCTAAAGTTTTCGACAGCTTGTCTAAAATTTCGACTGCCTGTCTAAAATGTGTGAAATGTCTAAAAAGGCTCCAATAACACAAAGGAAAGAACATATATCTTCAATTAACATTTTATAAAGTTAAACAAAGCTTAATCTTTATGAGATTATGATGATTACAGATTGAGTGGTACAATTTTCAATCAAACTACTATGATGATCAAGGATTGAGTGGTAAATAATCTATTGAGGTACTATTATCATGTAGATGCATATAGCTATGTCGCTCCACCTACTTTTAATGGTGATGATGTTGTTTGCAATAACGAAAATGAAGTAGAGGTCACATCTCCTCATCCTAGGCCAATGAGAAAAAGGAAACGTGCTCCTGCCCTGATGACACCATACATAGACCCAACAAAAAGGAGAAAATTAGAAAAGGTGAAGGGTTCAAAGTTGATCCATTTCGCAAGATTGACGAGCACAAGCAAGAGGCTTTTATGAAGTGGTTCAATGAGAACAACACAAGGTACTTCTATGATGATCAAGGATTGAGTGGTAGATAATCTATTGAGGTAATATTATGATGAATGTGTTTATAGTATTAGAACAACACTTTATCATGTAGAATTGGATCTTAATTCATGTAAAGAAACTAACAATGTCTCTACTATTTTTTATTGCAATTGGTTCAATCTCCACCATTGTCGTTATTTTGTAAGTTAATTCTATATCGAAGAGGTTGCGATCGATTTCTGTAACTTCATAAATATGTTCAACTCACTCCTCATAAGTTAGGTTAGTTTGTACCAAACTTGATCTTGATCGTGAGCCATTTGAAATCCATTTCCACGAGTCCTCATTCTTTTTCCACATTCCATTACATAATATTACAATATTTTTGAAAGACATCTGAAAAAAAATAATACAATAAAAAAATATAAATTATTGATATTACTTTGATTAAAAAGTTATATAAAAAAAATGAAAAACAAGTTGACAAATCTAGAAATTTGACAACCTGTCTGAAAATTAGACAACCTGTCTAAAAATTAAATATCCTGTCTGATAATTCGACAACCCGTCTAAAAATTAGACTACCTGTCTAAATTTTAGAGAGGTGGTCGAAAAAATACGACTCCTGGTCTAAAATTTAGACTCCTTGTCGAAAAATTAGACAAGCTGTCAAAAAATTATGGATTTTTCAATCTCGAAAATAACCGAAACCACCATTAATTTTTTTCTTCTTCATATTTTCAAGCTTTAACCTCCATAAAACTCCAAAAATAAACCTAAATCCTTACTTATACTTTCAACATACTAAAACAATCATTTTTCATTTTAAATTTACAAAAACAATATAAAAAATCTCATGTTTTATAAAAATAAAAAAAGCTTTATAAACCAACCTTTTGAATGAGTGGTGGCCGGATTTGTGGAGAAATGGTGGCAGCCGGTGATGAGCAGTGTTGCCGGCGGTAGGGGGCAGTGGTCGCCGGTGGTGGTGGTGGTGGCGGCGGCGGGGGATGATAGTGGGTGGTTGTGGATGGGTGAGAGGAAGAAGATGATATTTATTATTAGGGTTTTTGTTTTAATTTATTATTATTTTATTTTAAGGGTAAAATGGGTAATATAAAAAATTCATTAATAAAAGAGGCCATTTAGCTAAAAACTATTGAAACTAGGCCATAGTGCAAATTGCACTATAAAAAGAGGCCATTTTGCCAAGGACCCTTATTTAATCAAAGAGCTTTGATTAATAATCTAATATTTATTGGAGCTTGATATTATAGGTTCATAGGTCCCCAGGGTGGCTCTATCAACACCATATCAAGGTAAGAGTTGATATAAGCACTACTACAAAAACACCATTTTAAGACACTTTTTTAGGGCACTCACCTCATTGCAAGTCCTAAAAAAAAACTCCTGGACTTTTTAGGACTCGCAAGAATTTCTTTTAGGGCTTGCGGAGCGAGTCCTAAAAACTATGTGTGTCCTAAAAGTTTGAGTTTTTTTTTTAAACAAACACCTCCTGGACTAACGCGAGTCCTAAAAACTTATTTGTGTCCTAAAAGTTTGAATTTTAAAAAATTTCAAATTCCCTCCAATTTTTTCTTTTAACTAAAACTGCGAGTCCTAAAAACTTATGTGTGTCCTAAAAATTTGAATTTTAAAAAATTTCAAATTCCCTCCAATTTTTTTTATCTAAAATTACGAGAATGTTTTTAGGACTCACATTGCGAGTCCTAAAATCTTATGTGTGTTCTAAAAAATTGAATTTTAAAAAATTTCAAATTCCCTCCAATTTTTTTTAACTAAAATTACAAGAATATTTTTAGGTCCCGCAAAAACTTATGTGTGTCCTAAAAGTTTGAATTTAAAAAATTTCAAATTCCCTCCTATTTTTTAACTAAAATTTTACTATTTATTACTTCACAAAGAAAAATATAACACAACAGCCCATTCTCTCTCTTTCTCTCCTTGCTCTCTTCCCTCAGTTCTCTCTCTATCTCTCTCTCTCTCATGAACTCCACAACCAAGCCAAGGACGGCGGCGCTCCGGCCACCCCTCTCCTACACGCGTCGACGCAATGGACGCAGAAGGTCGGCGACCTTCGACCCCTGCGAGCCCAACCCCTCATGCGCCGCCCTCCGCCGCCTAAAGTCGTTCGAAGTCGCGGTGGTGCTATTTTTCCCAAACTCTTCCAAGTGTTTTCCGACTGCCTCGAGCCACTTCGAACCAAACGAACACCACCAATGCATTCCTTGTGCTTTGGGCATCAAAACCCACTAAAGGATTGATCATTTTCCCGAACCACCATCGTGGGGTGGTGGTGCCGCTGTTAATGTCGGAGCTTCGGCGGGAGCTTTGGCTATCAATTAATTTTAAAAAAAAAATTAAAAATAAGACTTGCGAGTCCTAAAAACTTACTTAAAGGCACTCAACGGGATTGCAAGTCCTAAAAAAATTTAGTTTTTAAGGCTCTCAAATAAAGGACTCGCGCCCCGCGAGTCCTAAAAAGTCTTTTTTGTAGTAGTGAAGGGTAAAACTGTAATTTAGAAATTTGAGAAGAATTTTATTCTTTGGATCAAGTATACAATTATGTGATAATTGAGGTTAAATAATTAATTTAGAATTAATTATTAAATTTTTGAAAATATGTTTTCGAAATTCATATATATAAATAAATAAATAAAATTTTGAAATTAATTATTTTATTTGAGTGGGAGAAAATAAAATTGGTAAGTCAAATAGTTTTTGATTTATTGAATTTTAAAAGATGATGATAATGTTGATCATCAATTTGAATTTTGAATTTGGATTTGAAATTTAAAATTTGAAATATGGTTGTCATCTTTCCTTAAAAAAAATAAATACCTTATTTAGTGGAAGATTGATTTTAGTTAAATAAATAAATAAAAGAAAAATGCAATATCCCTAAAATGGAAAATAGCAGCTCATGCATGACACAGTCCAAGGGCTATGCCATGCGTGTGGCACTGCACTGATATTGTATCAGTGTTGTTTTTATTTAATTAATAATTTGAAAATAGATATTTTCAAATTTGGTAAGTTAGATTTTACCCAAATCAAATCCTATCATCATTATGATATTATTATTATATTACTATTATTATTAGGAATAATAAGCTAATAAGATAATCTCTCTCTATATATATGATATAGAATAATATGAAGAAAAAAGAATCAGAGACAATGCAAGAGAATAGTTTTTAGAATTTTTGTCAAACAAAAATATTATCACCTTCTTCTTTATTCTAACATTTGTCAGACCATAATCCAAGTTCTCATGTGTTGAGAAATACTTGTGATTCCTAAATTACAAACCCATGTTCTCTATGTGCCCACACACATCTTGAGGTGTAGAGAACACTCCGGAAGATCATGGTTTGAGTACTCAAAGCGTTGGATAGGAAGAACGATTTATAAAAGAAAAGACTCAAGGACACTTGATAGGCTTCATGAGGTAAATACTTATGTTGTTGAATATTTATGTGTATGTTTATATGATATATATATATATAAATATATTGTATATTTATATGTATGTTGCATGATTAATTATATTGTATGTGAATGTTTCTATCAAGATGTTTTATTGATCATATAAACTGTTTATATGAGAAATGAAATTTTTTATTGTTGTACACAAATGGTCCCACCACGCCTATTCCCCTGCGCACTCTGATGGTTTTTCCAACATTGACTTCTCCAGGGTTGGTGAGTATCTTCTCAACCATTCTCTTTTTACTGTTTCTTTGATCACTTCACGTTCTTTACTTAGTCACTGTTGAATAGGTCCCTTCCGCCATACTCCATATGTCCAAATCTTTAAGGACCATCTCCAGGAGATGAAATCCCTCCCTGAGCAAGATCTGGAGCTCAGCTTTTTGGTGACGGAGGAAAACTTTGTTGGGTTGGGACTTCTTAGCACAGGGCAGAAAATCAACAATCTTGAGCTGACGGAGTACCGCCAATCCAAGGAGTCTCAGGAGCTGGCATCCCGACACATCAATTATATTGATGGGAGCGCCCTGGCGATGCTGAACCAACAGCTCCAGGTGCAGCGGCTGGAGAATATCCGGGCTGCAGAGGCAGCTCGAGAAGCCCAAGAAGACCGGGAGCTCGAGGAGGAGCTCTAGGCAGGGATGGAGGTTCCTCATCTTGCCTTAGGTAAATCTCCTCTTACTTTATACTATGCCACCCACGTAGGGGACAAGGTAAGTCCTGAGCATGTCTGGGCTTCTCCCGCCCTTATCCATTGTGGCCAGATTGCGCACTGACATTAGACTAGGGAAGAGTATCAGGATTACTTAGATCCGGTAGACGTCTACCTTCACTTCCCGAGGAGACAGTTACCTCCTTGGGGCTTTAAACCCATAGACCATGTGACATCTCTTAACTCCAACTGGTTCTACCAATATGGCACCAACTTGAGTTGTGAGATGGGAGATAAAGCTAGACACCTCCAATGCATGCACCAAGACATAACTTATGGTGGGCTTTTGAGAAGCCTTTAGTATTGCTTTATGTCTTTGTTTAGGAATTCGTGCTAACAAGTTCTTTGTTTTTTCAGACCACATGGGGCTAGCTGATATTGCTCGATCAGCCCTAAAGTTGGGAGTGCCCCCAAGCTCCTCGACTGCTGGAGAACCATCACGTTCTCAGGAGGATCATAGCTCTCCTACACTAGCTAAGAGGCAGAGGGTTTCCTCTCCACCCGCAGATTTTCCCACGACAGACTTGCCCCAAGATGTTGGTGAAGTAGCCCAAAGCTCAGACCAACAAGAGTTGACTTCTCGCCCCCGACTTCTAGTATACCCCGAGAGGTACGAGGGGGAACTGTTGGAGCAGCACTAGGCGATGCTCCAGAATTTTGATGCGGAGATGGTGGAGGGTAACATACTCCTTCATGAAACAGTGGAGGCCCTACGCCAACTGAAGCCTCTGCAAGAGCAACCTATCATGTCTTTGATAGGTCGGGCTGAGCTGGAGACTCTCTTCTTCGCCAAGCTAGGGGAAGTTATCACCCCTCTCACGGTTGATCTCCTTTAGGGGGTGAGCTCCACCATGTGCGAGTTGACTGCCCGTAGCTTTGCTCAATTGGGTGACAGCAATGAGGCCTCTCTCATTGCTTTATGCTTGTATGCCATTGTCCGGGTAAGTCACCCCTTCTCGGGATCTTACTTTACTTACCCTCCACACTTCTTGAACTAATTTTTCTTTTTATGCAGTCAGCCTTGGCTTGTCAACGCTTAGGCGATGTCATGATGAATAAGTCATATAAACTCCAGTGGGCCCATGACAAGATAGTTGTTCTCACGGAAAAGAACCGAGTCCCTCAAGAAGAGCTCACTCGCCTTTAGGCCACCTTGGAAGCCGAACATAAACACTCTTGGGAACTCGAGGAGGGCGCCCTCAAGACCTCCGAATAGTTGCAAAAGGCCAAGGAGGAGGCTAAGAAGCCAATGGCAGAGTTCGCTCGGGGAGTTCGGGAAATCTCTTAGAGCTGCTCTTGGCGAGAGAAAAGCCATCCAAGCCATGTAGATGAACAAGTCCTCTCAGCATCAGGTGGACAAGCTCAATTAGGAAGTTGAGATAATTACCGAGGATTCCTTTTACGCGGCCTGGTTTCATAATCAGGAGATGAGCCTCGACTTCACGGGAGAACCCGAGAAGTACAGACTCTTCTTCGAAGAGCATCTACGGGAAACTCAAATTGCGAAGGCAGCTAAGACTGTGGCTCGCGAGGCCAGGAAGGCTCTGGACGTGGACCCAATCATTGACCTAGTGGAGGAGGTCCCAAAAGGCCACATGGTGTGACTATCTCATTTATGCCCGCGTGCCATAGTTTATTGGGGTATATAAATTAACGCTCGATTCCCCGAGCTATGTGGCACTAATTTATTTCTATGACTATACTATTATCATCGAATTGAAGCTTAGTATATAGGCAACATGGACTTTGTTAATTCAACTCTGCATAATCGTAACTCACGAGAACCCCAAGTTGTCGACATAGGTCTTGAGCTTGAGTCTCAAAGACTTGAGTCTTTATCGACTTCTCTTAGTACTTAGACAATTTTTAGGCATTTAGTGTTGCTCTGTAGGCACGTGGTCCTCGATAGTAACTTTAATGCGGGCTTGCATCCCCGAGTTCCAACGGCTCAGGAAGGGGTCAGCCTACAGTACTTAGAGCTCGAGGTTCTTCCTTCCAGTGTCTAGACGTTCATGCATTTAGTGTTTCTTCTTAGGCTAGTGATTCTAAGAGTAATTTTGATGCGGGGTCAAAGTGAGGGCACTTGACTATCCTACGCATTTTAGTTTTAACGACTCGGGCTTTGAGGAGGACTTTTTGCACTGTAGGGTCTTGCCTTAGTGCTCAACGCTTAGGACATATAGTGTTGTTGTAGAGTCCCATAATATTTACTTAACTAGCTAGATAGTAGTAGTATTAGTTTGTAGTATGTTAGATTCCGTAGATTTTGGTTCAAGTCGGGACTTGGTTGGAAACTCGTAGCAACATGAATTTTATAAGTTTAACCTATAGTTTACAAATATTAATTATAACATAAGGTTTGATTAATATTGCTGGTCCTAGAAATATATTTATTATAACCTAAGGTTTAGATAGAACCATTAAGAGCATGACACTTGTCATAATCATGTTTATTTAAGGATTCAAGTATTTTGATGAATAGTTTTAATAAAAGAAAGATCTAGAAGCTCTAGAACCTCCCAGAACCTACTGGCATCACGTATTACTTAGTCAAAGATGATTAATCAACTCTAATTATCCTAAATTAGTGCAAAAATGCGTTTAAAATATCTACGTATGCCAACATATCGCATCATATGGGTTGATATATCGCCTACGGAAGATACGGAAAACACGTCGACTTTGCACGAACGTACAAACGGGGGTTCGGGATTAGGGCAGAGCCGATATATCACCTATAGGGGGGGCGATATATCGCCCTTAGTGTTGATTTTTGAAAAGCTTGTATTTTGAATTTTAAAAATACCCTTAACCACTTAGACCTGCCTTTGAATGATTTTGACCGAGTTCTAGGCGTTAGTTGAACGAAAATTCTGATATTTTTCATTTTAAAATAATTTATTTATTCAAATTTAAATGGGTTAGTTTCACTCCTCAAACTCTATAAATGTGACCTAGTGCTCAGCCATTTTCTTCATTCTTCAAGCATTTGATCAGAGCCTCTAAGGTGCTAGTGTTACTATAGAGAGATACACTTGGGTTTGGGATAAAAGCTTTATCATTCTAAGCTTTTCTAAACACTTGGGAAGTGAGAATAGTGTGAATTTGGTATTAAGGTTTAGACCCATCCATAAGGTTATTCAAGTTATTACTATTCCTAAGTTCATGTAGAGTCCAAGAACTTTACTTAGCTAATTATTTAGTAGTATTATAGTATGTATAGTATTACCTTTGTAACTGTGGATTTTTGGTTCAGACCGGGAATTATTTGGACACTCATAGTAGTACTTATAGATTTTCTAAGTTTAACCTATAGTTTAAGAATATTAAGTATAACCTAAGGTTTGATTATATGACTGATATTAAGGATAATATTTGTTATATTATAAGGTTAGATATCAACAATTAGGATTTTAAGCACATGTTATGAATGGGTAATTAAGGATTAAGTATTTTTGAGGATTAAATTAAATAAGGGTAAAATTTGAATGCTTTAAGGTCAGTCAGCAACTTTGAATACGTTGAGGGCTTAGTCAAGGCTGTTTACCCCATTCAAACTTAGCTAAAAATGTGTAATTTCGTGTTTAAATATTCAGCGTGTACCGATATATCGTAGCTATAGGGGGCGATATATCGCAGCACGTAGATACGGAAAACACGAGACGATGCACGGTCGCCTCGGGCATACTGGCCCAGGCGATATATCGCCTACAGGGGGCGATATATCGCCTCCTCCAGCATGTTTTCAAACATTTTTGAATTCTTTTCCTTTCAGCCATTCAAACTCCTTCATAAGTCCAGCATCTTTTGAACGAGTCTTCAGCCTCTGCTGAACGATTATTCAAATTATTTTCACCTAAAAAGCCATTATTTTTATTCAAGTAAAATCAAGATACTTTCATTCCCAAACTCTATAAATAGGACCTAGTACCCAACCATTATTCACCTTTTGCTCTAAGTTCAGAAGTTGCTAGTGTTAAGTGAGTGTGAGAGTGTAAACACCTGGTTTGGGAAAATCATAAGCTTAAACATCATAAGCTTATCAAACACTTTGGGAAGTGAGGTTCTATAGTATTTCGGTTGTGGTGTAGATTGGTCTCTCAAGTCTTTGAGGTAAACCAAAACTCTAGCTCATTGTTTTATGTTATTTCTCATAGCCTTCTATTTAGTTTCCTAACCTCATTCTTATTTTGGTTAGGAAATCTAAGTTCTTGAGCACATAAGTTTCGGTAAGCATGTTTTTCAAATGGTTTAGTCTTTCCATCCCTTTCATTTCATCTCTTTTCTTCTTTAGACTCACTCTTTCTAATGGTTATTAGGAGTGTTCCAAAAAGTCCCAACTCAGTCCACATATCCCGGTAACTTTGGTAAGGAAAATAGGCTAGAATCAATATGTTACATGCTTATGTTATCTTATGTTTTATGTTATTAAATGTGTTATGATATGTATGCATCTATGTTTGTAGGCTTGGGCATATGACCCATATGACTAACAAGACCCCAAATGGGTTATGGGCATATGACCTACTTAGCTAGTAGGACCCCACTAATCCCATGGGCATATGCTTGTTTAGTCTATGGGACCCCAAGTAATAATGGCCATTATAATAAGTGTATGTTATATGTATTATGTTAAGTCTTTATGTTTCTTATGAAATTATGTTTATGACTATGTGTTAGATTTTCCTTGCTGGGCATTAGGCTCATTCCTTTTTGTTTTATGTGCAGGAAAATAGCTTTAAGAGGCGGTAAGATTCGTGGACGCTTAGAGGATGTGTATCGATGGTGAATGGAGTCAAGGAGCCGAGCGTTATTCGATTCGAGGATGTAGTTTCTGTTTTATGTCTTTTTACATGTATTTTCCGCACTATTTATGTAATGTCTTTTTATTTTAAATCATGTTTTGTTTTTAAAGACAATGGGATCCCATATCCTTTTTGGTATTTATTTTGTAAGAAACTCTTATTTCTACAAGTTACCTAATAAAATTATGGTATTTTTGCAAATGTAAGTTTTAGTAAGAATTTGTATGTATAGTTTCGTTAATGGTCCAAAAGTCTAGATTAGTGGGTCATTACAGTTCAGTTCTATATAATTCTTTAGTTTCTTTTATTCAGATCCTCACTCTTATTTATGATTCTTGATTAGGTTCTTGAAACTTAAGGTCCTTATTGGTAAGTTTCTTCTTGATGATTTAGTTCTCATATTCATCTTTATTCTTAGAGATTCTCATCTTTTCTACTATTGGTTTATAGGAGTGTTCTAATCCCGTTCTTGTTCCCAAATATCCCGGCTTTTGGTAAGGAAAATATGATATATTTTATGTGCTTATATGTTATGATATGTTTGCATTATGCTATAATATGTATATGTATGATATGTTTTAGTCGCTTGGGCATATGACTTGCTTAGATAGCAAGCCCCAAGATTATTTATCATTTCATGCGTTAGAGTTATGATTTACCCTACCTCGACTAGTAGAGGACCTAGATGGGTTATCATATACTACCATGCGATCTACTTACCTCGATTAGTAGACGGAGGACCTAGATGGTTTATCACATGCCATGTTAATGAGTTAATGGCCATTAATATTGTAGTCCTATACGATATATGTTTTATAGTCATATGTTTCTTTTATAGTATATGATATAGTCTCATGGTTATAAATTATGATGTATGTTTTTTTTAGTAGATTTTAGTTGCTGGGGATTAGACTCACTCTTTTATTTTTAGTGTGATGCAGGAAAATGATTTTGGAAGGCGGAAGGATTCTTGGTAGCTTGGCTTGTGTGTTGAGGATGAATGGAATGAATAGACTATGTGTCGATCGATGATGACGTTTAATTTAGTCTTTTGAATTATGTTTCTTTTGAAATTCCACATTTAGTTTTTAAACAATTAAATTAAAATCTATGTTTTATGTTTTATTAAACAATGGGTACCCATACCATATTTTATATTTTACTTTGTATTTTGCACAATATCTATTTTTGGGGTTTTTAATAAAGTTATGTTATTTTTTATGTTTGTATCAAAATAATAGCAGATATATCTAGTAGTTTTTAATGGTACAAGGTCTTAGAAATAATTGGGTCATTACAGTTGTCTTCTAGGCTCATTGTTTTTTAAAGTAACTTTAATGCCTTCCTGTGTTACCGAGTCCCAATGACTCGGGTCCTGATAACTCTACAAAATAGAGTTATTTTACCACTTTTTATGTGCTAATTGTTGCTTAATTCTTGAGTTTCTAATTGATTTATTAAGTTTTTAAGTAATTTTGAATTTATTAGGTTTATTTTAATTTTATAGATTTTTGTGTGTTTTTATAGTTATTTTGTTGTAAAATATTGTAGTTTAATTATTTGAAATTAGTATTGTTAAGTTAGAAGTAAAAAGATGCAATTTTGAGCTTAAACGTTTAAATAAATTAAGTTTTAATTAATATTTTCATGGAACTTATGTTGTATACTTTATTATTGAAAATATTTATTTTTATTTAATTTATGTTTATTTTTGTAGAGAAGTTGTTGTATTTTTTTCTCTTGAAAAAGCAAGAAAAATGAAGGAAAATTGGCATTTTTGATAGAAAAGAAAGGAAAGTTGGTATTATTGAAATACCAAGAGTAGCCAACCAAGCCCGCCTACCCAGCCCAGATGCCAGCCCAGCCCAAGCCCGAAGCCTTCCTCCAGCAGCTCCCAGCCGGGCCTCCGCCTCTCCTTCGGCCCAGTTCCCTGCCTCTCCCAGCAGGCCTGCCCAGCCATTCGACCCATCAGTAACACCCCATCACGCCTCACCTCCTCAGCTGTGTCCTCATCCCAGTCGTGCACCTCCAACCTGCCTCTTCCCAGCTGCCGCCACCTGTCCCAGCTCCTTCCTTTAGCTCCCACACCAACAAGTCAGCAGACCCATGCCACTCCTGCCCAGATCTTCACGTGCACCTCTAGCCAACATGGGCCTCATCCCAGTTCGGCCCAGCCAGGCCCAATGCAAACATCACCTGGCCAGCCGATTGCCACACCCACCAAGCCACCACTTCTTGAGCCCATAAATTGCCTAAGTGTACCCTTTGTCCCCTAGGTCCAAAATGCCAACTTTTTACCATTTTTCTATACATTTTCACCACAACATCATCATTACACCCTATAATTAACCCCTATTTTCTATATTATTATTAATTTAATTAATTTAATCAATTTAAATTGATTATTTTAATACTCATTTTTTGACTATAAACAAGGGATTTGAGTGATTATTTTTTGGAGATGTTACCATACCACAAGTTCTACACTTTCAAAACCTCTCAATTCTCTTCATCTTTTTCTTCTTTTTGGTCATTTTTCCTATGAGTTTTTAGAGGAAAAATTTGGGGGTTTTCCCTCCAAATTTTCCTCTTTATGTTTGTAATTTTTAGTTTGTATTTGCTATTCTAGTTTTGAGTTTCTAATCTTTTTAAGATTATTAAGGTGATGATGAAACAATATGTAACTAGATAGTATTTATTTTGTATGTTGATTTCCCATTTTGTGCAACAAAGTTTATGGATTTTTCTTGTTCAAATATCTTCTTTCATCTTAAATATCATGTATTTTGGATTGTTAGCACATATTTACACTTTGTTCTTCATTAGTGCAAAACATAATATTCTTTGTGTAAGATGTGTCATTAAATTATACACATCCAATGCATAGAACAAAAATATTATGTTTTGCCTTATAAATAATGTTCATTGATTTATTTGTTATTTCATTAGATTGATTTACATTAAATACTTTGAAATTATAATTTTAAAAAGTGAAGATAAATCCTATATTTTTATAAAAACTTGTGCTAAAATAGAATATCTAATTTGAATAAGTGATGGTTTGATTAATTTCTACTATTACTAAAACTTGGAAATCAATGTACTTTTAAATATTATTGAACTTATATTTTGTGGATTCTATTATCTTAATAATCTTTCTTTTACTATTTTGATTTCTATTATTAATTTATGTTTATATATTGTCTTTAATTTCTTTATTATTGTCTCTTATTTAATTTTCTTGTCACAAATTCTCATCAATCTTTGGAGCTAGGTTAGAATTTATTAATTTTGGTTTAAAATAGTTTTCTTTTCGATTTTAGACAACTCCTTTGGGTTCGATCTCGTGCTTACATGAACACTATTCTATAAATACGATTCATCTTTTTCATAAGATTATTAAGATCATGATGAAGCAACTTGTAACTAGATAATATTTATGTTGTATGTTGATTTCCCTTGTAATGCAACAAAATTTATGGATTTTTCTTCTTCATATATGTCTTTCATCTTCAATATCCCATATTTTGGATTATTAGATAATATGCACTTTGTTCTTCATTTTGCAAAACATAATATTCTTTGTGTAAGATGTGTCATTAAATTGTACACATCCAATGCTTAGAACAAAAATATTATGTTTTGCCTTATAAATAATGTTATTTGATATTTGTTGTTTCATTAGGTTGATTCACATTAAATGTTTTGAAATTATATTTTTTTTGAAAGTGAAGAAAAACCCTATTTTTTTTAAGTAATTTGTGCTTAAAATTAAAAATCTATTTACAAAATGATAGTTTGATTTATTTTAACTATCACTAAAACTTGGGAATTAATATACTAATAAATATTATTAAACTTACATTTTGTGGATTCTAGTATCTTAATAATCTTTCTTTTATAAATCATAATTGAATTACTTTTATTCTTTAAAATAGCTTTATTTTAAGTCTTTTATCTTATGTTCATGACATTAAATCTCATCAATCTTTGGAGCTAGGTTAGAATTTATTAATTTTGATTTAAAATAGTTTTCTTTTTATTTTAGACAACTCCTTTGGGTTCGACCTCGTGCTTACACGAACACTATTCTATAAATATGATTCGTGTGCTTGTGAGTATAAATATTTAAAACATACTCGTTTTGGGTCAATCAAGTTTTTGGCACCGTTGCTGGGGAGTTGCAAGAAAAAGAAACGAAATTTATCTCAAGGTTAGTGAATTCTTCTACTAGTTATTTAAATTTTCGCATTAAAAAAAATTATATACAAAAATACAAAAAAAATATATTTATCTAAAAAAAAAGATAAAAAGAAAATTTGGGACAGTTCTATCACCCACAAAAAAACTTACTTATATATTTATATTTATTGTCTTTTTTAGTTGACGGCACTTGTGCCTCTTATCTATCATTTTAATTTTTATAAGTTGACGGCACTTGTGCCTCGCAACCTTTGTTATAATTTTCTTTATTTATCTTGATTGTAGTTTATTTTATTTAATTATTGCAAGTTACTAGTTTATGGCAATTTTGCCTCATAGTCTTTTATTTTATGTTTTAGTTGATGGCACTTGTGCCTCCTAATTTTTACCTTAATTTGTTATGGTTGATGGCATGCTATGCCTCCCTACTCTTGCCTAAATTTTAGTCTTATTTAATTTTTGCCTTATTTTTCTTTGTATTTTATCATATTTTAGTGTAATTGTGAAAAACATACTTGAAAAAAAAAGTGAAACCTAAATCTTGTCCTATCACCATAAGCAATTTTTGCTTAAAGGAAATTTGAACAAAATTCCCAATCCGCCTCTACTAATTAATATCGGGGAGTTGTTAGCAGTGCGCGAGTAAGTGGAATCAAATAGGCCTGGGGACAAGTAAACCATAGGAATTATATTGTTGTGAAATCTCTAAAAATTCTAAGTATGCTCTGTGGTTGCGGTTTTAACTGATCTTCCACATCAGAAAATTTCTTGTTTGAGATTATCCTTGTTGATTTGTGAAAATTGTATGCATCATTGGGAACGTAACTCTAAAAATCGATTAGTAAAAAGACGTTTATCTTTGTTTGAAATTGAAAGTGTTAGTAAAAATTTGAGCATCATGGAACCAATTGCTAATCCTGTTGATGAAAATGTTGTGCCTGAAAAAAACTTTGCTTGAATATTTTGCACCTATTTCATCTAATGTATTGTTCTTCCAACCACTTCTGCTACTCATTTTGAGCTTAAACCATCAATCATTCAATTGTTGCCATCTTTTTATGGGTTAGATAGAGAGGATCCTTACATGCATGTCAAAGATTTCTTAGAAATTTGCTCAACATTTAAATTTCAAAATTTTTCTGATGAGTCGGTCAAACTAAGATTGTTCCCTTTTTCATTAAAAGAAAAATCAAAAGCTTGGTTAAATTCCCTTCCCACGGGGTCTATAACTACCTAGGATCAACTTTATAATAAATTCTTGTTGAAATTTTTTCCTATGTCTAAAACTGATAGTCTAAGGAGAGAAATCTCTGAGTTTTTTCAAAAAGATAATGAAGAGTTTTATGAATGTTGGGAAAGATTTAAAAATTTATTATTAAAATGTCCTCATCATAGTTTTGAAAAATGGAGACTTGTAAAATATTTTTATGATGGTTTGATTCCCTCTAATCGTCAAATGATTCAATCTATGCATACTGGAAATTTTTTAAAATTTCAAGGACAAGAGGCTTGGGACGCCCTTGAAGATTTGTCTGTCAATTCACAACAATGGAATTATTTTGATCCTAGGTCTAGGTCAACTAATTAACCAAAAAGAGGAGGAAGGTATGAAGTAAAAGATGAATTAGACTTAAGAACATCGTTAGACAAATTAGAGAGAAAAGTAGAAGCTTTAGCCATAAGCCAAACTATAAACTCCCCAATACAACCAAGAAAGGATGTTTGTTCTATATGTTCTAGTCCTTGCCATAATGCCCAATCATGTCCTTCCTACCAAGAAGCCTTTTCTGAGGAGGCCAATGCACTTCATGCTTATGGGAAACCAAATGATACCCCATTTTCATCAACCTACAATCCAAGTTGGAGAAACCATCCAAACTTTTCATGTAGACAAAACCAACCCCAAATGAATCAAGGGCACCAATACAACACACAAAACCAAGCTCATGCCCCACAAAATCAACCATATCTGCAACAAAGAAAACCTTCCTTAGAAGATACTTTACAACAATTTATGCAATCCACTCAACAAAACCTACAAAATCAGTCTCAATCAATTACCAAACTCGAGACACAAATAGGACAACTCGCCACTGCTTTAGCTGATAGAGAAAAAGGAACATTCCCTAGCCAACCTATCCCTAATCCAAAAGGTCAATATGAGATAGGAAATTCTAGTCATAATGGAGAAGTCAAATCAATTTCAACTCTTAGGTCCGAAAAGAACATTGTTAAACCCGATTACATACCTGAGGTAGAAAAAGAAAAAGAAAAAGAAAAAGAAAAAGAAAAAGAAAAGAATCAGCCTTCTAGTTCTAATGCCAATGACTCTTCAAACAAGGAAACTCCAATCCATCATTTCATTCCAAAAGCCCCATTCCCACAAAGATTACTTCCAATTAAAAAAGGTGGCCAATATAATGACATCTTAGAAGTTTTCAAACAAGTTAGTATCAATATCCCTTTCTTAGATGTCATTAAACAAATTCATGCCTACTCTAAATTTTTAAATGATCTTTGTACTGTCAAAAGAAACACTAATGTTCCTAAAAAGGCGTTTTTAACTGAACAAGCTAGTTCCATTATTCAATATAAGAGTCTTGTTAAATATAAAGATCCTGGGTGTCCCACAATTTCATGCATTATTGGTGATCATTTTTTTAACAAGGCTTTTCTTGATTTAGGTGCTAGTGTGAATTTATTGTCTTATTCTGTTTATAAGCAACTTGGTCTTGGCGAACTAAAACCTACTTCTATAACTCTTCAATTAGCTGATCGTTCCGTGAAAATTCCTAGAGGCATTATAGTGGATGTTTTAATCAAAGTTGATAAATTTTACTTTCCTGTTGACTTCATTGTTCTTGATACTCAACCTGTGGAAAATGTGCATGCTCAAATTCCTATCATTTTAGGTAGACCATTCTTAGCTACATTTAATGCAATCATAAATTGTCGTAATGGTGTTTTGAAATTATCTTTTGGAAATATGACAGTTGAATTGAATGTATTTAATGTTGTTAAATTTGTTGAGTGTGAGGAAGTGCATGGAGTTAACATGATAGATAGTATTTGTGAAAATGATGGAAATGACTTACTTGACTTTTGTGAAAAATACTTTGGTACGAACTTGCATGTTGATGATTCTAATGATGATGTGAATTCTTTGCTAGAGTTTATACCCTTAAATGAAACCGAAGTTGAACATTTTTCACCCTTAGATCACGTTCAATCAATTTCTGAGTCTCCAAAGTTAGACCTTAAAACTTTACCAGAAAATTTAAAATATGCTTTTCTAAGAGAATCTGAAACCTTACTTGTTATCATAGCATCCGCCTTAGATAAAGAACAAGAAGATAAATTGTTAGATGTCCTTAGAAAACATAAAGAAGCCATAGTTTGGACCATTGGAGACATTAAAAGAATTAGCCCATCCATATGTATGCATAGAATCCATCCAGAAGAGAATGCTAAAACCTCTCGGGAATGTCAAAGAAGGCTAAATCCAAATATGAAAGAAGTAGTTAGAGAAGAGGTCATAAAATTGTTAGACGTAGGTATCATTTACCCTATTTCTGATAGTCAATGGGTTAGTCCAGTTCAAGTTGTGCCTAAGAAGTCTGGGATCACATTTGTTGAAAATGAGCAAAATGAATTAATCCCTACTAGAGTACAAACGGGGTGGAGAGTGTGCATAGACTATAGAAAGCTGAATACTGTTACTAGAAAAGACCATTTTCCATTACCTTTTATTGATCAAATACTTGAACGTTTAGCTGGTCATGCATATTATTGCTTTCTTGATGGGTATTCGGGATATAAAAAAATCCCCATTGCCTCAGAAGATCAAGAAAAGACTACATTTACATTCCCTTTCGGGACTTTTGCCTATCGTCACATGCCTTTTGGATTATGCAATGCACTTGCGACTTTTCAAAGGTGTATGATTTCAATTTTTTCTGACATGGTTGAAAGATTTCTTGAAGTGTTTATGGATGATTTTTCTATGTTTGGTTCCTCCTTTGATGAATGTTTGCAACATCTTTCACTTGTTTTGATTCGTTGCAAGGAGAAAAACCTTGTGCTTAACTGGGAAAAATGTCATTTTATGGTTAGAAAATGAATTGTTTTAGGTCATGTAATCTTATCTAAGGGAATAGAAGTTGATAAAGCAAAAGTTGATCTTATTTCAAAACTTCCCCCACCTAAAACTGTGAAAGAAATTAGATCATTCTTCGGCCATGCCGGTTTCTATAGACGATTTATAAAAGACTTTAGCAAAATTTCTCGGCCTTTATGCCATTTACTTTGAAAAGAAAATGCTTTTGTCTTTAATAATGATTGCCATGTTGCCTTTGAAAAGTTGAAAAATTTGTTGACTACTGCTCCCATTATTCAACCCTCTGACTGGAAAATACCTTTTGAAATAATGTGTGATGCTTCTGATTATGCTATAGGTGCTGTCTTAGGACAAAGACTTGAAAAAAATACCTCATGTCATTTACTATTCTAGCAAAACTTTAAATGATGCTCAATTAAATTATTCCACAACCGAGAAAGAATTGCTTGCTGTTGATTTTGCATTGGAGAAATTTAGGTCTTATATGTTAGGATCTAAAATTATTGTATACTCTGATCATGCTGCATTAAAATATCTCTTATCGAAAAAAGATGCTAAGTCTCGTTTGATCCGTTGGATCCTGCTTTTACAAGAATTCGACTTAGAAATACATGATAAAAAGTGATATGAAAATGTTGTTCCTGATCATTTATCTAGACTAGTTGTTGAAACTATACATGATTCCACTCTTATCACTGAAACTTTTCCTGATGAACAATTGATGCATGTTTCTTCCTTGCCTTGGTATGCTGATATTGTTAATTATTTGGTCACTAAAGAAATACCATCTCATTGGTCTAAGCATGATAAATCTAAATTTTATTCTGAGGTGAAAAACTTTATTTGGGATGATCCTTACTTGTTTAAATACTGCCCTGATCAAATAATTAGAAGATGCATTCCAAATTGTGATCAATCTAAAATCATATCTTTTTGTCATGATCATGCATGTGGAGGACATTTTAGTGGTAAGAAAACAGCTGCTAAAGTTTTACAATGTGGTTTTTATTGGCCTACTATCTTTCACGATACATATGTTTATTGTAAAGCTTGTGAACGTTGCCAAAAGCTAGGAAGTTTAACTAAAAGAAACATGATGCCTTTAAATCCTATTCTTATTATTGACATATTTGATGTTTGGGGCATTGATTTTATGGGACCATTTCCTAACTCTTTTGGCAATCTTTATATTCTGGTTGGAGTTGATTATGTGTCTAAATGGGTTGAAGCTATTGCATGCCACACTAATGACCACAAAGTTGTGCTTCGGTTTTTGAAAGAAAATATATTTTCCTGTTTTGGCTCACCACGCGCTATCATTAGTGATACGGTACACACACTTTGTAATAAGTCATTTGAACATTTGATGAAACAATATGGCATTACGCATAAAGTCTCAACACCATATCACCCACAAACTAGTGGTCAAGTTGAAGTGTCTAATAGGGAAGTTAAGCACATTTTAGAAAAAAATGTGAATCCAACTAGGAAAGATTGGTCCTTAAGACTCACTGATGCATTATGGGCATATCGTACCGCGTACAAAACACCCATTGGCATGTCACCCTACAGACTTGTGTATGGGAAGGCATGCCAGTTACCTGTTGAGTTAGAACATAGAGCCTTTTGGGCAATTAAGCAGTTAAAATTTTCTTTAGACAAAGCAAGTGAGAAAAGAAAACTTCAATTGAATGAGCTAAACGAAATTAGGAATGATGCTTATGACTATTCAAAAAAATATAAGGATCGTATGAAATTTTACCATGACAAAAATATTTTGAGAAAAGATTTTTCTCCAGGTCAGAAAGTCCTTTTATGCAACTCTCATTTGCATTTATTCCTGGGAAAGTTACGCTCTAGGTGGTCCGGTCCTTACATTGTTCATATTGTTTTTCCACATAGAACTATTGAAATTGAAAATCCTAAAAATGGTGATATATTTAAAGTTAATGGACAAAAATTAAAACCATTTTTAGAATTAAAAACTGATGAAGTGGATGAGATCCTCCTTAAGGACCTTGTTTACCATGCTCTTTGATTCCTATTTGATCTTGATAACGTGTGTTTTATTTGTTTTGTTTGTTTTATGTGCGATTTAATTTTTGTTTGTTGTAACTTTTACTCTCTTAGCGATGCACCATATCGAGGTACGACCATTCTAAACTCTAAACTTTTGTCAATTTTAATTTATATTTATATTTTGACACATTGAGGACAATGCTTAAATTAAGTTTGGGGGTATCGAGTTTATATGGTTATTATTAGTAAGGAGAGTATGATTTATTGTGTTTTTGTTTTACGTTGTTTTTAATTTTTATGTTTTGTGTTAATTTTTGTTTTTATTAATGTTTGTTTGAAAAAAACTTTATTAATTTGTATGTTGTTTTGTAAAAGTATATATATTGTTGTCTTATTAAAAAAAACAAAAAAAAAATTAAAAAACATTATTAAAAAAATTTAAAAAAAAAAAAAAAAATTTGGTGATAATTTTCATTTTCAATGATAAAAATCTTGATTGAGTTTGAGTTTAGTTCTCTTAAAAATATGAATAATTCTTAAGCATTGTTTTTAATTATAGGGTCAATTTTGCTTATAACAAAAATTACATTTTTCATAACAAGAACACTCTTATTTCCTATAAGTTTAAGTGAAAAATAATTGTAATAAAAACATATTTTCAAAAGCGAAATTGACAATTTAATTAACTACATAAGCTTAACTTTTATTCATAATAATTTTTTAGATTTATTTTCATTGTGCAATTTTTGAGAAAATCCTTTTTATATTACCAATAAAAAAAATGTGTGTTTTAATTTTTCTTTTGCTTGAGGACTAGCAAAACTTTAAGTTTGGGGGTGTGATAACTCTACAAAATAGAGTTATTTTACCACTTTTTATGTGCTAATTGTTGCATAATTCTTGAGTTTTTAATAGATTTATTAAGTTTTTAAGTAATTTTGAATTTATTAGGTTTAGTTTAATTTATAGATTTTTGTGTGTTTTATAGTTAATATGTTATAAAATGTTGTAGTTTAATTATTTGAAATTAGTATTGTTAAGTTAGAAGTAAAAAAGATGCAATTTTGAGCTTAAACGTTTAAATAAATTAAGTTTTAATTAATATTTTCATGGAACTTATGTTGTATATTTTATTATTGAAAATATTTAGTTTTAATTTAATTTATGTTTATTTTTGTAGAGAAGTTGTATTTTTTGCTCTTGAAAAAACAAGAAAAATGAAGGAAAATTGGCATTTTTGATAGAAAAGAAAGGAAAGTTGGTATTATTGAAATATCAAGAGCAGACAACCAAGCCCGCCTGCCCAGCCCAGATGCCAGCCCAACCCAAGCCCGAAGCCTTCCTCCAGCAGCTCCCAGTCGGGCCTCCGCCTCTCCTTAGGCCCAGTTCCCTGCCTCTCCTAGCAGGCCTGCCCAGCCATTCGACCCATCAGCAACACCCCATCACGCCTCACCTCCTCAGCTGTGTCCTCATCCCAGTCGTGCACCTCCAACCTGCCTCTTCCCAGCTGCCGCCACCTGTCCCAGCTCCCTCCTTTAGCTCCCACACCAACAAGTCAGCAGACCCATGCCACTCCTGCCCAGCTCTTCACGTGCACCTCCAGCCAACATGGGCCTCATCCCAGTTCGGCCCAGCCATGCCCAATGCAAACATCACCTGGCCAGCCGACTGCCACACCCACCAAGCCACCACTTCTTGAGCCCATAAATTGCCTAAGTGTACCCTTTGTCCCCTAGGTCCAAAATGCCAACTTTTTACCATTTTTCTACACATTTTCACCACAACATCATCATTACACTCTATAATTTACCTCTACATACCATATTTATTTAATTTAAATAATCTAATCAATTTAATTAATTTAAATTGATTATTTTAACAATCTCATTTTAGCTATAAATATAGTATTTCAAGACCATTTGGGGGTGCTTAATTTTTTGGGTTACCATCTTCTTGTCTCTCATTTTCTCTCTACCATTCTCTCTTCCATTTTGGGTTTTTCAAGTATGTATTTAATTTATTTTGTAATTTCTACTCT
This sequence comes from Humulus lupulus, assembly GCF_963169125.1. NCBI lineage: Eukaryota > Viridiplantae > Streptophyta > Magnoliopsida > Rosales > Cannabaceae > Humulus > Humulus lupulus. The sequence continues at coordinate 92,327,032 of NC_084795.1, forward strand.
AGTTATGTGCTTCTAATTTTTTTCATAAGATTATTAAGATCATGATGAAGCAACTTGTAACTAGATAATATTTATGTTGTATGCTGATTTCCCTTGTAATACAACAAAGTTTATGGATTTTTCTTCTTCATATATGTCTTTCATCTTCAATATCCCATATTTTGGATTGTTAGATAATATGCACTTTGTTCTTCATTTTGCAAAACATAATATTCTTTGTGTAAGATGTGTCATTAAATTGTACAAAAATATTATGTTTTGTCTTATAAACAATGTTATTCGATTTTTTGTTGTTTCATTAGGTTGATTCACATTTAATGCTTTGAAATTATATTTTTTTGAAAGTGAAGAAAAATCCTTTTTTTTTTGGAAGTAATTTGTGCTTAAAATTAAAAATCTATTTGAAAAATGATAGTTTGATTTATTTTAACTATCACTAAAATTTGGGAATCAATATACTAATAAATATTATTAAACTTACATTTTGTGGATTCTAATATCTTAATAATCTTTCTTTTATAACTTATTTTCAAATCATAATTGATTTACTTTTATTCTTCAAAATAGCTTTATTTTAAGTCTTTTATCTTATGTTCATGACATTAAATCTCATCAATCTTTGGAGCTAGGTTAGAATTTATTAATTTTGATTTAAAATAGTTCTATTTTTATTTTAGACAACTCCTTTGGGTTCGACCTCGTGCTTACATGAACACTATTCTATGAATACGATTCGTGCGCTTGTGATTATAAATATTTAAAACATACCCGTTTTGGGTCAATCAGGTCCGTAGGAGGTCATTCACACTAAGCCACCTGCCCCCCGTGTGAGTAGCCACCGATGGGTCAGCTTGAGCCTTTCGATTTTCCCCTCGAGTACATAACTCGCAACCTAATCATATGGAAGTCATGAACTCATCATCCTAGGTTCAGGCAATCGAGTTCCATACCCTTAGACTAGGTTTTTCGCGACACTCAATGTAGAGTCCCAGAATATTTACTTAACTAGCTAGATAGTAGTAGTAGTAGTAGTTGGTATTAGTTTGTAGATGTTAGATTCTGTGGATTTTGGTTCAAGTCGAGACTTAGTTGGAAACTCATAGCAATAGTTATGAATTTTATAAGTTTAACCTATAGTTTAAGAATGTTAATTATAACATAAGGTTTGATTAATATTGCTGGTCCTAGGTGTATTATTTATTATAACCTAAGGTTTAGATAAAGCCAATAAGAATATGACACTTGTCATAAGATTATTAGGGAATTAGTGTTTGTTATTTTATGGTTAGTTAAGAAATTTGTGGATTAGGTTGTTATTTAGATAATTAAATAGATTTTCCCGTAACTTTAGGGTACTGTAACTTCTAACCTATTTTTAACCCAGTTATATTATGAATTTCTAAAAATAATATCTCTATAAAGTTGTAGATAATTGAATTAGCTTTCTGACGGTATAAAGATAGTCTAAATCGGAGTCCTATATCTCCAGTTATGTTGATTTTACTACAGGTGAGTTTAGAGTTACGAGATTTAGGAAGTTAGAAGTTAGGATTCTATTTTTTTTTTTTTTAATTTTTAAAACAAGCTTTGACTCCTTAGACCTCCCTCTGAATGATTTGACCGAGTGCTAAGCCTTTGATTGAAGAATATTCAAATATTTGCAATTAAATTCATTATTTTTATTCAAAGCCAAGATGAAGATTTTTATTCCTAGAACTTTATAAATATGACTTAGAACCTAGCCCTTCTCCTCACTCTTCAGCTGTGATCAGATTCCAAGGTGCTAGTACTACCATAGAGTGATAAACACTTGGGTTGGAAAAAAGCTTTGCCATTCTTAAGCTTTATAAAATACTTGGGAAGTGAGGTTTAGTGTATTTCGGTATTGGAGTTAGACCAATCCATAAGGTCAACTAAGGTACTCCTATTCTTTAAGTCCAATTCTTTAAAACTCTTTAGTTTTCTTTAGTTCATTTTATTCAAATCCTAACTTTCATTATTGGTTCTTGATTAGGTTCTTGAAACTTAAGTTCTTTCTTGGTAAATTTCTTCTTGATGGTTTAGTTTCCACATTCATTCTTTATTCTTTAGAAATGCTCACCATTTGTATTGTTGGTTTTAGGAGTGTTCCAAATCCCGTCCTTGTTCTCATATCCTGGTGTTGGTAAGGAAAATATGATAGATTTTATGTGCTTATATGTTATGTTATGTTTATGTTATGGTATGTTATATGTTTATGCTATGATATGTTTTAGTTCTTGGGTATATGTTTTGTTTAGATAACAAGCATATAATTTGTTTAGATAACAAATAGCTTGTTTAGATAACAAATCCCAATAGTATATTCCTTAGGCATATGATTTGTTTAGATAACAAGCCCCATAAATTTATATGACTTGTTTAGATAACTAGCCCTGTAGAATTATGGGCATATGATTGCCTAGCTAGCAAGCACTAAGATGTATGATGGCCATTGTAATAGATGTTTTGTAGGCATATGTTTTATAGTGTATGCTTATGATATATGATATATGTTTTAGATAGTATTATGTTCTTTTATAGTATTTGATGTAGTCTTATGCTTGTGTTTACGATGTATGTTTTGTTTTTAGTAGATTTTCCTTGCTGGACATTAGGCTCATTCCTTTATTTTAGTGTGATGCAGGAAAATGATTATGGAGGCGGAAGGATTCTTGGTAGCATGGCATGTGTGTTGAGGATGAATGGAATGGATGGGCTGCGTGTCGATCGAGGATGACATTTATTTTAGGCTTTTGAAATTTTTCTTTTTAGTAATTCTGCATTCAACTTTTTTTTGAACTTGTTTTTAAAGCTATGTTTTATGTTTTGTAAACAATGGGATCCCATACCATATCACATTTTATTTTACATTTTTAATAAAGACATGATATTTCTTATATTTTGGGATTTCAATAAAGGCATGTTATTTCTTATGTTTGTATCGAAATAGTAGCTATGTCTAGTAGTTTTAATGGTCCAAAGTCTTAGAAATAGTTGGGTCATTACAGTTGGTATCAGAGCAATGGTCCATTTACATGAAGTTCTCCTTGATACACACGCTCAAGCTCCGAATCTAACCACCAATATAAGTGTTTATGTTATAGTTGTTATGATTATGTGTATTAGCCCTTATGTTTTCAGTTAAGAATATTTATAAATTAGTTTTTTATTTATTTATTTATTATCTTTGCATTTATGATTGTATATAGTGAAAACATTTTTCCAAATAAATATCATTGTTATTTTTTAATGACATGTATGAGTTCGATTTTCTTTTACAATCATAATAAATAATAAATTTAATAAATAATGACCAAGTTCAGTGAGGGTGGATACAAGTCAATGATCTGGGTTCTATATTGAGAGATAGGGGACCATAGTAGTGGGAACGATATTATTGATCCCAGCCCTCCCTCAGTGTGGTTAACTTTGGAACAACGATGAGTTTCGAGCCTGAGAATTAAGTCATATAGGATAATTAGAAACACACTTAGAAAATAATAAAGATGGATTATTTTTCTAAGTTTAGAAACATACCTTAATTATAAAGAAGAATTATATAATTTTTTCATAAGAAGTCATAATTAATAGGTCCGAGTTATGTTTGCTTAGATTAAGTTTTTGCCTTAGAGCCTATTAGGGTAAGTTCTAATATGCTTTCTCGACTATTAGAATTTTGCTGAGGATGTCGCTCAGAAGGTCTGCACGCACAAACGCTAATGCCTCCAACGCTACTCCTGAGAGCAATGAAGCCCCTCCAGTTCCAAGAAGGGTAGTGCGTTCTACCGCCAACCGAAGCGCACCACAGCAGCCACCAGTTGACAACACCGCAGAAATTGCAAGACTACGACAACAAGTGCAGGAATTACTACTACAACAGCGACAACAGACTCAGCCTCCGCCTTCGCTGCAACCATAGCCTCAGCAAATGGCTCAAGTACCCCATCAAGTATGTAACGCCCTACTACCTTAGAGGCGTTACTAAGTGAGTTTAAAATGTGCAATCAACTCGCTAAGCGAGGTTTGTAGAACAAAAGTGTGATTTAAACAAAAAGACAAGGCTGTAATCTTTAAAAGTACTTCATTTCATCAAAAGTTCCAGTTATTCAACACTTGGGATCCCAAAACAAGGTTTGCAAACCATTTACAACTCAAAATAGATACACAGTGGATAAAATATCAAAAAACAGAGTTTTGTACAGCCATTTCTCGAAAATGCCCCCAACCCAAGAGGTCGGGCAGGCCATACATGTACGCGCCGCCCCCACGCTCTCCATACTCATGGCTGGTTGACTTTCTCTTTGCCTTTACCTGCAACACAGAGCACCCGTGAGCCGAAGCCCAGCAAGAAAACTCAAACAGTACATAACATATGCATAATATACATTTACCACAACAGATAGCTCATATCTAATCAGACAGTCCATAAAATCTAACACATATACGGTCATGCTGTCCCAGAAGCATTACCAAAGCCTGGGATCTCGGTCTACACTGTAAGGATATCCCATGTATCCATTGGGGTCTTACCCTAACCACGAGCACTCCAGGTGCTCAGTGGTATTCCCAGCCTCACTGCCGTTCTCGGCCTTCGCCGTTCATTATGCTATTTCCACATTTAGCATACTCAAATAACAATCCAATACATAATCATTCATGTAATGCTACATCCTAGCAATAATACAATCTAGGGCCGCGCCCTGCAACAAAACTATGGGCCCAAGTCCTACTCTACGGGTGCTACAGTTCTCTTACCTGTATCCCGAGCTTTCGATGCCCCAAAGCCGCGAGCACGGTCCTCTAACCCGAGCCCCTCCAAAGACCTAGTCACAACACATATAAAACATCCTTTAATACTAATCAATCCCAAAACCACTTCCAGGGACCAATCCCGTACTCTCGGGACCCCTAATTCCCTAAAACAATGCATTGGAGCCATCCCTCGAGTGCCCGGGCAAAAGCCCTAAAAACACAATTTTTGGCTGTCAAAAATGGCCTAGGGCCGCGGCACTCCCTTCAAGGGCCGCGGCGCCCAGTAGCTCTCCCACATCCTGATGCAACCTCGCGCCGCGGCGCCCAAGAACAGGGCCGCGGCGCTTCTTCGCGAACCCAGATTTCTGGGTTTTTCCTTGCGTTTTTCCCGAGCCAAAACCATTCCAAATCATCCCAAACAAGTACCTAAGCCCCAAAACCAATTCAAAACCCCAAATGAACCCTTTAACAACCTATAAACATCATAAACAAACTCAAACACACAATCTCACCCAACATTCACACTTGAGTTTCAAGTTTCAAACACTTAAAACCATAAACCAGAAACTTAAACCAAAGCTTGAGAAACTTAAACCATGCTTCCAAATTCTTTAACCATATCAGATACGACAATTCAAAGATGTTTTAAACTCTTACCTCAATCAATAACTCAATTTGAACTCCCTCCAATCCCAGCTTTAAACCAAACTCCTCTTGATAAACTAGCTGAATCCTCATGCAAAACCAGGCATACTTCCTTTAAATTCCACACTTAATCTCTGAAAATCAAACTTAAATTTAAACAAAAACAGAGCATAACTCTTACCTCTGAACAATCCTAGCTTGAACTTGATTTTGGTTGCCTCAAACCCCTTGATTCTCCTCCTAGGTTCCAAGTTCAACTTTCTTTTTTTTCCCTTCTTTTCTCTTCTAGCTTTTCCTTCAATTTCAGCATAAACCAACTATCACCAAGTGTTATACGTGAACCATCCCCCCCTTCAGCTCAAACTTATATATCCTTAGCCAATTTACCATTCTACCCTTCCTTTAATATCCCTTTCCTAACTAAACCTCAAGGGCTCTTTTGTCATTTCCTATCCATTACAATTCTACCATTTCTCCATCTAAACCTGTTACCCTCAGCGGTTACTAACAGTTACACAAGTTACCAAAGTACCAGTTACTATTATCTCTCAAGAACTAAATTACAAAATCCCCAAAATACCCCTAGGTTCCTCCCGAGCCGGGTATAAAACCCCGTTGTGACTTTTGAGTTATCTAGCTCTCTAGGACTGTCTCGATATGTGCATCACACTGATATCACCACACTCACGTGGTACAAATCACATAATATAATTATCTCATTTATGCCCTCAACGGGCTAAGATTACCAATTTACCCCTATCATACAAACGGGGCTCACATGCATATTTATACCACCTAAACATGCATTCTAATCACATATTCATTTAAATTCACATATTATCATATTAATTCACCTATTGCCCTCCGAGCGCGCTAATCAAGGTCCTAAACCTTATTAGCAACTTAGGGTGTTACAATTATCCCCTCCTTACAAGAATTTCGTCCTCGAAATTACCTGAACAACTCGGGATGCCGCTCCCGCATATCAGACTCAAGCTCCCACGTCGCCTCCTTAACCCTGCTGTTCCTCCACAGCACTTTAACTAAGGCGATGGTCTTGCTCCGAAAAACTTTGTCCTTCTTATCAAGGATCTGAACAGGTTTCTCCTCGTATGATAAATCCTGATCCAACTCTAAGTTCTCATAGCTCAACACATGAGTAGTATCTGACACATATTTCCGAAGCATGGACACATGAAACACGTTATGAACCCCTGATAGAGCTGGAGGCATTGCTAACCTATAAGCTACCTCACCAACTCGTTCCAGAACCTCAAAGGGGCCAACAAACCTGGGACTCAGCTTGCCCCGAACACCGAATCGTTTCACTCCTCTCAGGGGTGAAACCCTGAGGAACACATGATTGCCGACCTGAAACTCCACATTCTTGCGTCTTAGATCCGAGTAACTCCTCTGACGACTCTGTGAGGCGAGCATACAAGCTCTAATCTTTTCAATTGCCTCATTGGTTCTCTGAACCATCTCAGGACCTAGATATCTTCTCTCCCCTATCTCATCCCAGTGTATCGGTGACCTGCACTTCCTCCCATATAGCATCTCATACGGAGCCACTCCAATAGTCGATTGATAGCTATTGTTATATGAGAACTCAATCAATGGGAGATACTTACTCCAAGATCCCCCAAAATCTAACACACAGGCTCGAAGCATGTCTTCCAGTATCTGAATTGTCCTCTCAGACTGCCCATCTGTCTGAGGATGGTAAGTGGTACTGAACCATAGCTGTGTGCCCATTGCCTTCTGCAGGCTCTCCCAGAACTTGGAGGTGAAGGTGGGGTCTCTGCCGGATACTATCGACCTTGGAGCCCCATGAAGTCGAACAATTTCCTTCACATAAAGTTCAGCGTAGTGCTCCACAGTATAAGTTGTTCTCACAGGAAAAAAGTGAGCGGACTTAGTATACCTGTCCACAATCACCCACACCGAATCATGCTGACCCATGGTCTTCGGTAATCCAACCACAAAATCCATCGCAATATCCTCCCATTTCCACTCAGGAATCCCTAGAGGCTGCAACAACCCTGCTGGCCTCTGATGTTCAGCCTTAATCTGCTGACAAGTTAGGCACCTTGCCACATAGTCTACCACATCTCTCTTCATGCCTGATCACCAGTATAAAACTTTCAAGTCTTGGTACATCTTTGTAGTACCCGGATGTAGAGAGTAGGGAGTGGTGTGAGCTTCATCTAGAATCTCCCGTCGAATATCTGGATCAGTCGAAACACAAATCCGTCCTTTGTACCTCAACAGACCCATCTCTGAGATAGAGAAGTCCTTAATTGTTCTAGCTTGGACGTTTTCCCTACACTCACCTAACTGGGGATCCTTTCCCTGTGCTTCCTTAATCCTCTCAAGGAGCGTTGACTGAAGAGTTATGTTAGCTAACTTACCAACCACTAACTCTATACCTGCTCTGGCCATCTCCTCAGCCAGTCTGTCTGATATCTGTCTTGAACTATACAACTGACCTGGGCCCTTCCGGCTCAATGCATCAGCCACAACATTAGCCTTCCCAGGATGATATAGAATGTCACAATCGTATTCCTTTACCAACTCTAGCCACCTCCTCTGGCGCCTATTCAGGTCTTTCTGGGTAAAGAAATACTTTAGATTCTTGTGATCGGTGTATATCTCGCACTTTTCACCATACAGATAATGCCTCCACACCTTAAGTGCGAATACCACTGCAGCCAACTCCAGGTCATGCGTGGGATATCTCTGCTCGTACTCCTTTAGCTGCCTTGATGCATAATCTATTACTTTCCCAGCTTGCATCAACACACATCCCAAACCCTGTCTAGAAGCGTCACAGTAGACCACAAACTTCTCATTCTCTGTCGGCAGACTCAACACTGGTGCAGTAATCAATCGTTGCTTCAACTCTTTAAAGCTATTCTCACACCGATCTGTCCACACATACTTAGTCTTCTTTCTTGTCAACTCTGTCAATGGAGTAGAAATTCTATAGAATCCCTCTACAAACCGTCGGTAGTACCCTGCTAATCCAAGAAAACTTTTGACTTCAGGAACGCTGCTCGGTCTAGGCCAATATCTCACTGCCTCTATCTTACTTGGGTCAACCAGTATCCCCTTCTTACTAACAATATGGCCCAAGAATGTAACTTGCGGTAACCAGAACTCACACTTACTAAACTTAGCATATAGCTTGTGCTCTCTCAGCCGCTGTAACACCAGGTGCAGATGATGCTCATGCTCTGTCTCTGACTGAGAATACACCAGTATATCATCGATGAACACAATCACAAACTTATCCAGGTAGTCTTTGAAAATTCTATTCATCATATCCATGAAAGCTACTGGGGCGTTGGTTAATCCAAAGGACATAACCAGAAATTCATAATGCCCGTACCTTGTCCAAAAAGATGTCTTCGGTATGTCCTCCTCCTTAATTCTCAACTAATGATAGCCTGATCGAAGATCGATCTTTGAAAACATCGTACTCCCCTGAAGCTGATCAAATAGATCATCAATCCTAGGCAGTGGATACTTGTTCTTAATGGTCCGCTTATTCAACTCCCTGTAATCAATGCACATCCTAAGCGACCCATCCTTCTTCTTAACAAATAACACTGGAGCACCCCAAGGCGAGAAACTCGGTCTGATGAACCCCAAATCCAATAACTCCTGTAGCTGAATCTTCAATTCTTTTAACTCTGCTGGAGCCATTCTGTAGGGAGCCCTGGAAACTGGCTCCACCCCCGGTGCCAACTCTATGACGAACTCAATCTCCCGCTGTGGCGGCAACCCCGGCAAGTCTGCTGGAAATAAGTCTGGAAACTCACACACCAATCTGGTTTCATTCGGTCCCACTGCCACCACCTTAGAAGTATCTACAACACTCGCTAGGAATCCTATGCAGCCTTCCTGCATCAGGTCCCTAGCCTTCAGTGCTGAAATCATAGGCACTCGCGGTCCATTCACCGTCCCCACAAATACGAAAGGCACCTCACCTTCCGGTTCAAAAGTCAACATATGTCGCTTGCAATCAATCATTGCTCCATATCTCATTAACCAATCCATTCCTTGTATCATATCAAAATCATCCATATCTAGTTCAACCAGATCAACAAATAGTGCCCTACCATCTATCTCTACTGGTAACGCTCTAATCCATCTCCTAGAGACTACCAGTTCTCCTGTTGGCAACAAAGTCTGGAAATTCCTAGCATACACAATACTAGGTCTACAAAGCTGATCTATCACCCTAGCAGACACAAATGAGTGGGTAGCCCCTGAATCAATCAATGCAGTATACAAAGAACGAGCACTAGAGATCTGACCTGTCACAACTGAGGGACTAGCCTCCGCCTCAGTCTGAGTCAAAGAGAATACCCTGGCAGGAGCGAGACTGTCTCCCTGCTTTGGCTCTTCCTTCTTAGCTTGCGGGCAGTCTTTCTTCAGAAGGTTGGCACTCCCACAGACAAAACATGCCCTAATCCAGCATTCACCCTGATGTCGCCGCCTGCATCGAGGACACACTGGAAAGCTAATCCAGTTGTCACCACTGCCCTGATGGCCACCAACAGAACCCCGTACTCTCCTATCAGAACTAGGAGGAGTAAATGAATCTGGAACCCTTCTTTTCTATTCACTGGGGCCACTGCCCCGACTAGACCCAAAAAAAGGAGGAACCGTCCTCCTGGCATCGCGCCTAATAGCGCTATCCTTCCATATCTGATCCTCGGCCTTCTCTGTAGTAAGGGCCTTATCCACTGCTTGTGCATATGTAGTAGTCTCTGGAACCAACGGAATATTCACATCACGGGCGATCATCACATTCAATCCCCGTATAAATCTGTCTCTCTACTAGGTCTGGCACAAACTTCGCCAGTCTGTCAAACTCATCAACCTTTGCAGCTCAGACTGCTATACTGTAGTATTTCTCATTGAAGACACTCTTAAATTCTTCCCATGTCATGACTGCAACATTCCTCTACTGTCTCACCACATCCCACCAGATGCGGGCATCGTCCCTAAACATATAGCTAGCACAAGCTATCCTTTTCACTTCCTTCGACCCTCATAAAATCCAAGATCAAAGAAATCATGTTCATCCACTGCTCTGCCCACAGTGGGTCCGATCCACCCTCAAAGGTAGGGGGTTGCTGCTTCCTGAATCTTTCGTACAAGGGTTCCCACCTGTTCTCAGTCACAGACTGAACCGGCACTGGCGACACATTCTGCTGTATCGGCAACCCTGCAACCTGTGGAGGGGCCTGTTGCCTCATCTGACGGAGTTCTTCCTCTGTTCTCTACAGTCTAGCCTCCATTTCGGCCAATATCTGCTGCCAGTTCTGCGGGGCAGGTTGAGGGTCCTGACCCTGATTGTCATCCTCGGCCCGATTGCCGCGGAGTCTGGACGATTGCCGTGGCATTACAACTATATGCCTGCAATCAGTGACACTGCTTATCAGGCATGACAACAAAATCCAATTCCACCTCCCATTCCAACAATCAACCAAAATCCACAATCCAAATATAATACAAATAGCATATAACACACAACGGGCCTTTCCCTGGCATCATGCATATGTTATCTCACTTAACATGCTCTTTATAAACTAAGCAGGCAAACAGGTCAACCAAGCACATATTCAAGCTTAATAATCAACCACACCAATCAACCCTGAGTCGAGCTTTTCAATGGCAGCGTGCATACATGTTCGGTCAATCTCCAGAACCCATAAACCTTGGCTCGCTCTGATACCAAGTTGTAACGCCCTACTACCTTAGACCCGTTACAAAGTGAGTTTAAAATGTGCAATCAACTTACTAAGCGAGGTTTTTTGAACAAAAGTGTGATTTAAAAAGAAAGACAAGGCTGTAATCTTTAAAAGTACTTCATTTCATCAAAAGTTCCAGTTATTCAACACTTGGGATCCCAAAACAAGGTTCGCAAACCATTTACAACTCAAAATAGATACACAGTGGATAAAATATCAAAAAACTGAGTTTTGTACAGCCATTTCTTGAAAATTCCCCCAACCCAAGAGGTCGGGCAGGCCATACATGTACGCGCCGCCCCCACGCTCTCCATACTCATGGCTGGTTGACTTTCTCTTTGCCTTTACCTGCAACACAGAGCACCCGTGAGCCGAAGCCCAGCAAGAAATCTCAAACAGTACATAACATGTGCATAATATACAGTTACCACAACAGATAGCTCATATCTAGTCAGACAGTCCATAAAATCTAACACATATACGACCATGCCGTCCCAGAAGCGTTACCAAAGCCTGGGATCTCGGTCTACACCGTAAGGATATCCCATGTATCCATTGGGGTCTTACCCTAACCACGAGCACTCCAGGTGCTCAGTGGTATTCCCAGCCTCACTGCCGTTCTCGGCCTTCGCCGTTCCCAGCCCTTCGCCGTTCATTATGCTATTTCCACATTTAGCATACTCAAATAAAAATCCAATACATAATCATTCATGTAATGCTACATCCTAGCAATAATACAATCTAGGGCCGCGCCCTGCAACAAAACTATGGGCCCAAGTCCTACTCTACGGGTGCTACAGTTCTCTTACCTGTATCCCGAGCTTTCGATGCCCCAAAGCCGCGAGCACGGTCCTCTAACCCGAGCCCCTCCAAAGACCTAGTCACAACACATATAAAACATCCTTTAATACTAATCAATTTCAAAACCACTTCCAGGGACCAATCCCGTACTCTCGGGACCCCTAATTCCCTAAAACAATGCATTGGAGCCATCCCTCGAGTCCCCGGGCAAAAGCCCTAAAAACACAATTTTTGGCTGTCAAAAATGGCCTAGGGCCGCGGCGCCCAGTAGCTCTCCCACATCCTGATGCAACCTCGCACCGCGGCGCCCAAGAACAGGGCCGCGACGCTCCTTCGCGAACCCAGATTTCTGGTTTTTTCCTTGCGTTTTTCCCGAGCCAAAACCATTCCAAATCATCCCAAACAAGTACCTAAGCCCCAAAACCAATTCAAAACCCCAAATGAACCCTTTAACAACCTATAAACATCATAAACAAACTCAAACACACAATCTCACCCAACATTCACACTTGAGTTTCAAATTGCAAACACTTAAACCCATAAACCAGAAACTTAAACCAAAGCTTGAGAAACTTAAACCATGCTTCCAAATTCTTAAACCATATCAGATACGAAAATTCAAAGATGTTTTTAAACTCTTACCTCAATCAATAACTCAATTTGAACTCCCTCCAATCCCAGCTTTAAACCAAACTCCTCTTGATAAACTAGCTGAATCCTCATGCAAAACCAGGCATACTTCCTTTAAATTCCACACTTAATCTCTGAAAATCAAACTTAAATTTAAACAAAAACAGAGCATAACTCTTACCTCTGAACAATCCTAGCTTGAACTTGATTTTGGTTGCCTCAAACCCCTTGATTCTCCTCCTAGGTTCCAAGTTCAACTTTCTTTTTTTTCCCTTCTTTTCTCTTCTAGCTTTTCCTTCAATTTCAGCATAAACCAACTATCACCAATTGTTATACGTGAACCATCCTCCCCTTCAGCTCAAACTTATAGATCCTTAGCCAATTTACCATTCTACCCTTCCTTTAATATCCCTTTCCTAACTAAACCTCAAGGGCTCTTTTGTCATTTCCTATCCATTACAATTCTACCATTTCTCCATCTAAACCTGTTACCCTCAGCGGTTACTAACAGTTACACAAGTTACCAAAGTACCAGTTACTATTATCTCTCAAGAACTAAATTACAAAATCCCCAAAATACCTCTAGGCTCCTCCCGAGCCGGGTATAAAACCCCGTTGTGACTTTTGAGTTATCTAGCTCTCTAGGACCGTCTTGATATGTGCATCACACTGATATCACCACACTCATGTGGTACAAATCACATAATATAATTATCTCATTTATGCCCTCAACGGGCTAAGATTACCAATTTACCCCTATCATACAAACGGGGCTCACATGCATATTTATACCACCTAAACATGCATTCTAATCACATATTCATTTAAATTCACATATTATCATATTAATTCACTTATTGCCCTCCAGGCGCGCTAATCAAGGTCCTAAACCTTATTAGCAACTTAGGGTGTTACAAAGTACGTCGCTATGGGGGTTGGTCAATGGCGAACCATGCGCCATACCCAGCTCAGCACATAGAGCCATTCTATGAGCGGTTTCATAAGCAACACAGTCCAAACTTTGAAGGGACAATAGACCCCTTTGAGGCAGAAGAATGGCTCAAAAATGTAGAGCCGATCCTAGTGCATATGAATCTCGGCAACGCGGACCACATATCCTGCATTTCGTTATGCTTAAGAAGGATGCTAGAATATGGTGGGACTTAGTTCAGCAGACTAACGATGTCGCCACCATGACATGGACAAGATTTGTGGAGTCGTTCCACAAGAAGTATTACAACTCGGTAGTCATCACTACAAGGGTCGAGGAGTTTGCTAGTTTGAAGTAGGGCAACTTGACGATAGTAGAATATGCTCGGCAGTTCGACAGATTAGCCAAGTTTGCACCAGAGATGGTTCCAACTGACTTTCTGAGGGTGACCAAGTTCGTTAGAGGACTTAGACCAAAGATTGAGCTAGGAGTTAAGCTAGCAAACCCGAGAAATACTATCTATGTCGATGTTCTAGAAACGACAACAGAAGTATAAAGGCTTCAGGCGAATGTTAGTAAGGAGAAGGCTAGTAAGCCTAAGCCTAAACAGTAGGGTCAACCTCAGAATGGTCAGAACAACCACAACAACAGCCGTCAGCATAGCAATAGTAATAGTAGTGGTCAGAAGAGAAGGCATCCAGATGATAAGCTGGCCAATGGTGATAAAAGAGCACGGACAAATGATGGAGGCAATGAGTCGGGTTATGTAGAATACCTGCAATGCTCTAAGTGCCAAAAGAAACAACTTGGGGAATGTCATGCAAACATCAAGGGATGCTTCAACTGTGGTTAGGAAGGTTACCGAAGGAGGCAGTGTCCCCAGCTCAAGCAAGAGGAGAACATGGACAAAACAATGGTTCCTGCCAGGGTATTTGCTTTAACCCAAGGAGAAGCTGATGCTAGAAATAAATTGGTTACAAGTTAGATTTTTGTCCTCAATAATGTATGTTCTGTATTATTTGATTCGGGAGCAATATACTCGTATATCTCATTAGGAATGATAGAGAAATTAGACAAACCTTGTAGAACTAGGTTTGTGACATAGTTGCCTTCGGGTAAAATAGTCCTATCATTACAGATAGTACGAGGCGTACCAATCAAAATCAAGGATGTAGAACTAGAAGGAGACCTGATAGAGCTGGAAATCAAAGACTTTGACATGATATTAGGCATGGATGGGCTAGCAAGGCATGGTGAAACCATCGATACCAGACGTAAGCAAATGATGTTCGAGACTCCTGATGGTCAGAAACGATGCTATATGTGAAATATTTTAGGACTACATACACCGCATATTTCATCTCTCAAAGCTCAGAGGATGATAGAAAAAGGATGTCACACATTCTTAGCCAACATTACGGATGTGGTAAAGGAAACACCACTAAAATTTGGAGAATTCTACATTGTAAAGGAATTCCCAGAGGTATTTCCTAGCAACTAGCAGGATTGCCGCCGACATGGGAGATAGACTTCACAATCGAACTAGGACTGGGCACCGAGCCATTCGCTATACGGAGCACCGGTTCTATTTGTGACGAAGAAGGACAGAAGTATGCATATGTGTATAGATTATCGCGAGCTTAATAAGATGACAATTAACAATAAGTACCCGCTACCCCGACTTGACAACTTGTTTGATTAACTCAGAGGGGCAACCGTGTTGATGGCGAGGTGCTAGGGGGACACCACCTCCAAGCCTCGCACGATATGTATTGGCATGCTTGGGCGGAACAATTTGGGCTACACGAGTGCTGACGGCTTGGCGGTGTCCTCGGGCACCTAGGCCTTTACCCTTGCCAGCTGGCCTTGGGGCCCGATTGTCTTCAGGGTTCTGACAAGCCTTCTTTTGCTTGGGAGCAGGGTTGTCGTCAATCTTACCCTTGCCACAATCCTCTGGCACAGGTGGGGTTCCCACTTCAGTTAGGTGCATAGGGGGCAGGCCAGCTGGCGATTCTTGCGCCACATCAGCTGGGTGCCCCGGAGGCACAATAGCTAGGTCGATAAGTGGCACTCCAGCTAGGTGCACATGTTGCACACCAGCTGGCTGTCTAGGTGGTACTTCGCTAGGGGCGTCTACTCGCAGCCTTTGGGACGCCAGAGTGGCCCTCATGGCTTTAACTATCTCTTTTAGGGTGGCGATATTACCTTCCTGGGTGTCGAGTTTCTGTTGCTGAGTGGCCACCTGGTCACGGAGCGCCACCACTTTTGGCGTCTCCTTCGCATCCATGGGTTGAGGGTATTCCTCATAATACTCGTCATCCATGCCGTCGTATTTGACATGTTCTTCGTAGTCTTCCACCATCTCAGGGAGGTAATGGGGTGGTGGAAAGCTGGTTTCTCCTCCCTCAACTCCGGCAGAAGGAGCTGAATCGTTTGGTACATTTCTCTGAGTAGTCACCATGATTAAGTTCTTCAAGCTCTCAATGAAAGCACCAAAATATTGACTGCATTTTTCGCTATAAACCTAATCTAAGAGTATAAATAAAATAATATAAAAGAACAAAGGGGTTTTACATGGTTCAGGCTATAAAGGAGCCTTAGACCATGAGTCTCTGGTATTTGTGAGCTTGAAGCTCATTTGAGCAAGCTTCAACGGTGGTTCTCAAGCAGCGTATATATTGCACTGAGTTACAAAGTTTCTCTCACTAAAAATATGAACAATTTACAAGGAGATATCCCAGCCCTATTTATAGAGGCTGGGCTCATTAATGTCGATCATCTATCATTAATTCCAATTCTTTCATTTTCGGGTGTCAATGTTGAATTAATACAAAATGTCTACACTAAATAGAGACTACGGCCTAGGCGGATTGCACGGGGTCCATTGCAGAAAGTCGCGCACCAAGTTTATGGGAATATATCTCTGACTGTCAGGGTGCGGCACATGTTTTCCCATGTCAAGCGGCGCTGTGGGAAATATCGATTGTCGAGTGTATGAACTCGACACCACTAATCGAGGTTCACCAAAAATTGTCAGATGATCTTCTAGTGGCCTATGCTTGTAGTGTTTGACACCTGGCAGCCACTCTGAATTCAATGACTAGAATCCTAGACCTGGGAGACGGGTAAGTGAGGAGAGCCTCTCGAGACGTGGCCTCATACGGAGACATCCTTGCCTCGAGAACAAACCTCGGGATGTGGCCTCGCTTGGAGACATCCATGACCGGGATATTGGCTTAGGACATGCTCAAGGCATGGCCTCACACATAGACATCCTCACCTCGAGGACAGACCTCGGGGCGTGGCCTCATTTGGAGACACTCGCGTCTTGGCCAGTTTGGGTTTCCTAGAAGAGTTCACACTCCGAGAACCTCATGACTTGTCTTGTCACAATTACTCCTAATTGCCACGTGTTTGATGGTGAAAACACGGACAACATTCCTTCACTTTCCTATTATTTCTCAAAATAAAAAATGAGTATAAAAGTACAATATTTTAAAAAGATCATGTACATTTACTGCCAAAAACAAAGATTGGGTATAAAAGTACAACATTTTGCAAATATTGGGTATTTTAGCCACTATTTACTCTTTTTTATTTAACTTTTTGCCACAAATTAATGTCTTTTATTTATATATATTGAATAAAAAGACCAATTTCATATAAGAGAATATAGATTCATTACATTGGACTCGTTATTTGGTATAATTTTATTTAAGTCAACTCATCATCCATCTAAGTACATGCTTAATGGCTAATCTAAAAAAACGGCACTTGAATAGGCAGATAACAAGTGTAATATCTCTAATGACAAGAAATAATTGAGATAATAGCCCAAACGTGACTTCCACTATGCGGTAGTCGTAGTATAGGTGGGTGGTCGATTCCACAAGGAGGTAAAGAAACAAAGAGACAAATAAAACAGTTAGAAAGTAAGTAATATAAGAACAGAAAAAGAAATAATATTTTTGTGGATTTGTTTGTTTGAAGGATTACAATAAAAAGAAAGTAAATAATAAAAAGGCTTAGTGAGGCATCGGGGTTCCACAATATATTTTGGTCACCTATTTACTTTGATAATTTACAAATGTGTTTGAGTAATAAAATTTCACACTTGAACTACATGCACATGTTATTGTTATGAGAAACCTAGCATCGACATAATACTGTTGGCAATATGAAGTAAAAGACTACTCATAAAATAACAAACTAAACTCTCATGCAAATACTATTGTTATGAGAAATCGCAAATCACCCCACCATTTTGGTAAAATAATAAAATTAATATAAAATATTTTTGGTAAAATTACATAGAAAAAGCTTGACTGAATCTATATAAAATTAATAATAAATATTAATTGCATAAATAAAATAATGATAGAAATAATAAAACTCAAATATTAGGCTTTGAAAAATATTTAGAAAAATAAATAAAGATTACAAAATATAAGGCTTCACCCTTAAACGTCACCAAAATTTCCCTAGCATAGGTAAATAGTCATTCTCACAATTTTAAATATTAATTGCATAAATAAAATAATGATAGAAACAATAAAACTCAAATATTAGGCTTTGAAAAATATTTAGAAAAATAAATAAAGATTACAAAATATAAGGTTTCACCCCTATACGTCACCAAATTTACCCTAGCATAGGTAAATAGTCATTCTCACAATTTTAATATAAAGTTATAAAAGGACTATTTATTTTAACCTAGAGAGAGAGGGAGAAATAATTCTCTACATTAGAGAGAGGGATAGAAGAGAAGAAAAACAGTGTGGTGAATGAGTGAAATATGATCCTATTTATATGAAGAGGAAAGGACTAAAACGTAAAAATAAAAACTAGAGGATTAAAAAGAAAACGACTAAAACATAACTAAAATAACTAATAATAATAATATAACATTAATGTCTTCCCTATATATATTATTGCCTTTTTTTTCCTTGTTTATCTATGGATGCAGGTGGGAGAAGAGCTGATGGTGGAGTTATATAGTAGCGCGTTGATAGAAGCAAAGTGAGATGATGTGGTTTTGGACTTTTGTGTTGACAAAGTGCCTTGACTCATGGTTTTCTTTTTTCTTTTACTTTGCTATACTCTGCAGGTGGGAGAGAAAGGCGAACAAGACACAAAGTGAGACCAATGGTAGTATGGCGCGGTAGGTGAGGTGTCAAGCAGCTGCAGGCGAACCGGGCCGGGTCGGCTGGCACGGACGGGCGCATGTCAGGTGCATAGGGCACCATGTAGCATGCTGGGGAAAGGGAAAAACAGGCACGCCTAGGGTCTTTTGGGCCAATTCAGCCGGGCTTTGTACTTCAAAAATGTCATATTTTCCTTATTTTCTTCAATTTTAAATATTTCTTTCTTCTTTGTTTTTATTAATGTCCAACTACAATAAACTCCTTAAAGTTGAACACAAATTAAACTCAATTTATTTTAGCATTTAAGATCAATAAAATGTGTATTTTTTGTCATTAATCAATAGAGAATACTAAAAAAGATCAAAAAAATATAATCATAGTATCTCTAAGACACCCGAAGAAAAGAAGCTAAAAAAACTACCATGAAAAGTTTCATCTACCATAGTTTAGCTATTGCAAGACCAACTAATGTTGGAAAAACCTCCACCTAGAACATCCTTTGACATTAAACGGCATCATCCTCTAGTGCATAGTTTTCCCTCCAAACTCAAACATCTTCCCTCATCAAACTACATCATCTTCGAGTACATAGCTTTCTTCCCAACAACTTTCTCATCAAACCACAAAACAAATAGACAAAAGTAACTAAGTATACAAACTTAATATAACAATAAAATTAAAGTTAAAATGGACTGGGAAGAGAATTTAAACTTGAAAAAAATATGAAAAATGTTTATCAAAATCATTCAATATGTTTATTTGATTAAAAAAATGAGATTTTTACATTTTGACTTCCATTTTGAAAGGAGGTATATAACTATGTACGACACGTACAAGGATATCAGCATAACATAATTATTAAAAAGTAACTAATTAACTAAGCAATTATGTATTGAATACAACATGTTTTCCATATTCAATAACTAAAAAATAGTACTCAATAACTAATAACAATTCTCAATAACCAGTAACTGGGTATGACCAAACAACCAAACATGCGACATCTTGTTTAGGGGCGGCAAAATGGGTCATACACAATAACATGACTCGAAACCCGAACAAAATTAACGAGTTTGGGTTTTTATCTTAAACGGGTTTGGGTCATTTTTGGGTTGACCCATCTAACCCATTTAATAAAATGTTGGGTTCGGGTTGACATGTTTAACATAAAACTGACCTGTTAATGACCTGTTTAAAATTACACACTTTTATCTATCATATTTTTTTTATTTAAAATAGGCGCATATTTTAGAAATATGTTAATTTGTTTATATTAAACGTGTTCAATGAGTCATGAATGTGTCATAAATATGTTATAAATGTGTTAAACGTGTCATAAACATGTTAAATGGTTGATAGGTTGACCCAAATTTAACATGATCTTTATATAAACGAGGTGCACGGGTCATGTTGAGTCAACTTGTTTATAAACAAGTCAGGTTTGGGTTTTAGTTTTCGACACGATTAATAAATGGGTCGGGTTTGAGTTCAGCATTTTCTTATAATACAGGGGCATCGACACGATTCGTGAACACAAATTGTCACCCCTAATCTTGTTGTCCCAATAGAGCTCTTACTTTTGAGCATTTCAACTAGTGGAATCCAATGAATGAGTTAAATCCAACATATAATATTATTCCATTAAGACTAACAAACATGACAACAAAAGGGATCTTCACATGCTTCAAAAGACAACATCACATACCCTTGATGGAAAAATGTCTCACCCATTGAATTGCTCTCAACTTCCTTAGCTAACTCACTTGTATTTAATCTATACACCCTATTATCATTATACCAAATTAATGAACAATTTCTCATATGATCCTTTTATCATGATGGGAAATTCCTTTATGGTCACGTAGAATCAATAAATAGGATTAAAATTACCAAATTCATCTAATA
The DNA here is from genome assembly GCF_963169125.1 of Humulus lupulus. Taxonomy (NCBI): domain Eukaryota; kingdom Viridiplantae; phylum Streptophyta; class Magnoliopsida; order Rosales; family Cannabaceae; genus Humulus; species Humulus lupulus. The sequence continues at coordinate 92,347,626 of NC_084795.1, forward strand.
GAGAAAAGGGGTTTTCACTTTATTCAATAATATTGTGACAATCAGATAAAAAATAGACCTCAGTACAGTATATATAAGAGGTTGTAGATGAGTTTGTTACAAAACAGTTATAACTAAAATATAACCAAAGTAATTAATTCTAATAACTCTAATATTCCCCCTCAAAATGAGGAGTACATATTGATGAGACTCATATTGGATAAGAACTCTTGAAAATGTCTAGGAAACAAAGACTTTGTTAAAATATCAGCAAGATTATCTTTGGAAGGAACATGTATGAGCTTCAGCTAGCCACTATAGATGCGCTCACGAACTATGTGACAATCAATGTCGACGTGCTTGGTTCTTTCATGGAACACGGGGTTCTTGGAGAAGTGTAATGTTGCATTGTGTTATGATTGGTTAAATACAAAAGATAAGTGTTAAAATACAAGCAATGTATAAACACTTATTGAATTTCACATTAGTGAAGATGTGAAATTTGAGTTTCAATTATAGGCACTTTAAAAATGTGTTTTTGGGTCCAAAATGATGCATGTAGGTATCTAAGGGTCCCCAAAAAGTTTTGTAGCATTTGGAGCAATTTTAGGACCTTTGGAGGGGTCCAAAAACAGAGAGGGTGGTGATGCGTCGCCACCCAAGTGGCGTAGCATCGCTTGATGCTTAGGGTTTTTTCAAACGCTAGCAGGTGATGTATCGCATGCATGTAGGTGATACATCGCCTGCATGCAGGCAACGCGTCATCCACTGAAGTCCGTGCGAGTTACGTAAATTGCTCTGAATGACGTATTTTACAAGTCTAATCCTATTAGTTAGACCTAATGACGATGTCTAGTCTATATAATGGTCAAAATAAAGTCTTGGAAGACTTGATCACTCTCTCCAATCTCTCTCAACCCTCTCTCTCTCTCTCTAGCTCCAAGAATCTCAAGTTTTCTCCAAGAACTCATAAAGAAAGTGCTTGACTTTGTGAATTTAAGGCTTATTCAATCTCAATCCTCATTTCCTCCTAGAAAATACCTCAAGCATCAATGGTGTCTAGGAAATAATGTATTAGTACATCGTTAAGAAACGTGTATAAGCCTTGGATTTGTGGTTTTGCATTGTTCTAAGGATTTTCTCAAAGTGGTGGTTCTACAAAGGTTTTGACGGTTCATCAAAGTTGAAGAAGATCATTCACCAACTTTGGTTTGCATAATATTTCTCAATCTTTATTTAGTCCCTGTCAATCCATTTTTTGTGTAGATTATAAATTTTGAGGTGGTGTTATCTCACTCTCCCTCTAACACATTGTTGTCACAATATAGGACAACCGGTTTGGGATGAGATATGTCGATGTCCTTCAACAATGCAAGCAGCCATAGAACTTCACATGTGGTGTTAACCATTGCTCTATATTTAACTTCTGCTAAAGAGAGAGAAACAATGGTTTATCTCTTTGATTTCCATGAGACAAGAGAGTGACCTAAGAATATGCAAAGGCCTGAAATAATATGTCTAGTATCAGGACATGTTCCCCAATCACATCAGATATGGTATGAGCCATTAAGATGTAATTGCAAAAACAAGGTTTGAATTTATCATAATACATATAATTAGATAAAGGATGAGCAGTAGAATACTCACATATACAGTCTTTTAGATGAGGTGGTCGAATGATGGTCTGACCAATTTTGGAGACTATTTGTTGTGAATGTTGCTCGGATGATCAAGGAGACAATTGAGGTGTGTCCTTGTTGGATGTGGAGGTGTTACTGCTGTAGGAAAAAAATCATCTAAAGTGTCATTAGTAAAAGATTGGAGTAATGGAAATATATTTTCATAGAAAATAAAATCCCGTGAGTGAAATATTTATTTTGTTTCTATATCAAGAAGTGTATAAGCCTTCATACTTGTTGGATATCCAATAAAAACACACCAACAAGATCTAGGAGCGAACTTGTGCCATTTACTATCAAGAGTAGAAGCATAAGGAAGACAACCATAGTTTCTAAGATGATCATAAATAGGTAATTTGTTATGTAATAATTCAAATGAAGACTTAAATTGTAATAGAGAAAATGGTGTTTGATTAAGAAGATATGCAGTAGTGTTCACTAAATAATTCCAATAAGAAAGATGTAATTTTAATTGAATAGCAAGTGCACGAGCAACATTTAAGATATGTTGGTGCTTCCTTTTTGCTAGTGAGTTTTGTTGAGGTCTATCGACACAAAAATAGAATGTTTGAATACCATTTGTTGCATAAAAGAACCTAAGTTTAGTTCATTTGCATTGTCACATCTTATGACTTTTATAGGTGAGGAAAATTGAGTAAGAATATATGTATAAAGTTGAGGAATAATAGCCTGCACATCAGATTTGCATTTCAGCATATAAACTCAAGTGAATCTTGTGTGATCATCAACAATTGTGAGGAAATATTTGTAACCTTCTAAGCTAGGAATAAAAAAGGGTCCCCAAATATCTATATGAATCAAGTCAAAAGTAGCAAGGGCCATATTATTAGCATAATTAAAAGGCAATTTCTTTTGTTTTGCTAAATGAAAAGCATGACAAGGAACATGAGTATTATTAGAAACTGAGAAAATGAGAGTTTTATTCAATGAATTTGTAATTTTGAAAGAAGGATTTCCTAGGTGTGTAATGCCATGTATGAACATATTTACATTGCTTAGATTAAACATAAGAGCAAGAAGGTAAAAAATACTTGTCTTGAGGTAACAAATAAAGGTGACCAACTCGATTAGCAGCCCCAATCACCAGCTTCCGATTGGTTTACTGAATATTGCAATGGGAATGTAAGAATGAACTTTTATATTTTTTTATCTTTTAAAAGTGCAGGAACATAGATTAAATTGAATTTAAAGTCTGGAACAAATAGAACATTAGAAAAGTGTATATAAGCATTTAATTGCACAGAACCAGACCTGTCTACTTTGATTTTTAAACCAGTAGGTAATGTTATATAAGAAACAATAGAGTGATGATTAGAAGAATAGAATCAATTAATGTTAGAGCATATATGGTGAGTAGCACCACTGTCGACTATCCAAAAAATTTGAAAAAAGGTTCAGAGTTACCCAAAATATGTGAAATCACAAGGGGGATTGCTTCATTTGTGGCCGAGTTCTGTTGGAGTTGTTGGCTAAGTATGGCAATCAGATTCTGAATAGAAGTTTGTTTATTTGTTGTAACGCCCTGGATAGCCAAGACCGCTACACTGTGTGTTTATAAAGTGTTAGACTTGCTAATCAAGTCGTTTAATTAAAAACGTGTTCCTAAAACTATAGAGGAACTAGGGTTAAAATGTTTTGGTCTCAAAAGCCACATTTTTCATATAGGGACATTTCCTGTTTACACGGGATCCCAAAAATATTAAGATTAAAGATCGTTTACAAAAGACATAAGGTTTAGATACAATATCAAGCCATATTAAGGCAAAACAGACTGTAACGCCCTGGATAACCAAGACTGTTACACTGTGTGTTTAAAATAGTGCGGGACTTGTTAATCAAGTCATTTAAACGAAATGTGAATTCAATGGCATCAACAAGTTAGGAATAAAAGATTTTGGTCATAAACAGGCTATTTTCATTTAAAATGACAGTTTAATACATGAAAACTCAAAACAGGGTTTAGACGACTTAGTTACAGCAAACTCCAAGAGTTACAAACAATTTAAGCCACTCTAATGGCAAAATATACATTTTAGGTTTCCGTTCCTGTACAATTCCTCTACCATGGCGGCCGAGCAGCTGACAATGTACACCCCGCCCCCATAGCTCTCCAACTCATGGTTGACTCAGCCTACCCTTGCCTTTACCTGCACCACGTAGCACCCGTGAGCCGAGGCCCAGCAAGAAAGCATAATATCATGGCAAGATCAACATCAATAATTAAACATTCCACAATGCATAACCAGGAATTCAGCAACTCATGACATTTATCCAATCAGTGATAACACTCAGCAAATTAACGGTTTGTCATCCCGACAGTCAACCAACTATATTCATAACACAATATTCACGTTCATAACCAATACATTATCATATCAATCAAATAGCATTCAGGGTTGGCGCCCTTAGTCGCACCCTCTATTTAACACACTGTCTTCGGCTCACTTGAGCCGCCCCCAGTGTAATACTCACTGACTCCGGCCAGCTTAACCGAGCTCAGTGATAAATAAGCTGCCTCAGCTACCAGTGGCCGAGCCGCGCCCTGTGCGCAAATATTGATTCCGACACTCTTAGGCCGGTTACCGCATGTCCCATGGCATAATAATTCCATCTCATGACATGATATACAAGTGTAGGGAGCTCTTAGTCCCGTCGAGTCCACATGGTTAAACACATTCACATAGCAATGCATACAAACATAGGGAACACTTAGTCCCAACCTAGCCACATAATCAGGTGCAGCTTTCTTACCATTGGCTTTCAAACGAGCTAGCTACAAGCGATGCTCCTTGAGCGCGATCCCTGAGCCCTAGCTTAGCACCTAGTCACAACCAAGATAAAGGATACCATTAACAATCTTAAATGAGCTTCTAAACCAAGTTCTGGTCCTCGGAACATTGAACTTCATCAAATATGGTAAAAGACTCAACCCCGAGCACCCTAGGTTAAATTCCCAAGCCTAAAATCTCAAAATCCCAAAATCCCTTAAGCGCCGCGGCATGGGCCATCCAAGCCGCGGCATGGCCCCTGACAGAACCCTCCATGGGCACAAAAACAGGTAAGGGCCGCGGCATTTCTTGGACCATGCCGCGGCCCGCCCTCCTTCCTCAGCATGCCACAACATCGAAGGGCCGCGGCTCACCAAGAACCATGCCGCGGCCCGACCCTTCGAACCCAGAAAAAAACACCATTTTCAATCTCTAAACCTCACCTAAAGCCATCCTAAAGCCCCCAACTCAAAACCAATTAATAATAACAACATTAGAATGATTTAGACAACGCAACCTAACCAAAAATCCAGCCTAAGACTCACCAAAATCCCAATTCCAACTTCTGAAATTTCAAACCCACAAACTCAAAACCAGCCATGAAAACTCTCAAATTTAACCATCAAACTTCAAATTAATCCTTACCTCAGCTGTAGAATCGTTCTAGCATCCAACCATCCTCAAGCCCTTCAACTCCTCAGGTGCATATCCCTTTATTCCATCCAAAACTCAAACTTAAAAACTATCTCATTAAACTCAGAAATTCACATCAGAAAACCTTAAAACTTACCTCAATTGACTGGCTTAACACTGCTAGTTCTTCAAGCTTCACCAAAGTCCCTAGCCCTAAGCTCCATCCTGAGCTTGCTCTAGAATTCCAGCTCCAAAACCCACAAGGAATGGTGAAGAGATGACCCAGCCGAATGAGAGAGAGTGAGGTACCTCTAAGTGTTCTGTTTTTCTTTCTTTCCTTCTTCTTTTCTTTTCCTTAAGTTTCTAAGTTTATCTACAACCTCCACCAACATCATAAAGCAGAATATAGCCTAACCTTAAATAAGCCAAATGACCACCTTGCCCTCCCAATAACAACTAAACCTTAAACATTCTAAGGGCATTTTAGTCATTGCTCCCAATTCCCACTAATTCCTCAAGTGTCTTAAATATTTACCACTTAATTCCGGTCATCTAATTAGTCACCAATTATATTTCTCAATACCAAATCATCTCCAATACATTCTCCAAAGTCCCATTTATACCCCTAGGCTCACCCCGAGCCGGGTATAAATCCCCGCCATGACTTTTTCGCTAATCTGCTCACTAGGATCGTCTCAAGTCACAGATCACAGATATATCCACATAATAATGTGGTCTCAACATTAGCCTACAAATATACACACAAGTACACAATTACGCTCTCAATGAGCCAAATTACCAAAATACCCTCACAGCAGAGTATATAGCCCCATGCATGCTTTTATCATCATATAATAATATGACCCACATAATCATGCATATAATCATATAATAGCACCGCAAATCAATTATGGCCCTCCCGGCCTCCTAATCAAGGTCCTAAACCTTACTAGGAAATTTGGGTCGTTACACAGACTGTTAGGCAATCCCTGTCCTGATCCACTCCTCGACCATGGCGATCGAACAGCTGGCTATGTACATTCAACCCTGCAGCTCTCCATCTCAGGATTGGTCCAACTTGCCTTTGCCTTTACCTGCACCACGTAGCACTCGTGAGCCAAGGCCCAGCAAGAAAACACAACAACAGAGCATAAGCAATCAACAGACAATTTAGTATCTCATATCGCATCACATATTCTCAACCATATAAGCATTCAGTATAATCAAGTATTCCACATACTAAACATATCAACTCATATCATATATCAGTTCACAAATGATAACTAGGGCTAGCGACCTCAGGCCGCTCCCTCCGTTATCCCACTGACTCCGGCCTACTTAAACCGAGCTCAGTGAATATTAAGCTGTCCTCGGCTACCAGTGGCCAAGCCGCGCCCTGTGCGCAAATATTGTGTACGGCACCCTTAGGCCGCTGTCACATGTCCCATGGAATAATACCATCATTGACATAATACAAATATCGGGAGCACTTAGTCCCATCACAAACATATAACCAGGTGCAGTTTTCTTACCTTTCAATTCGCTAGCTTTGATCACTTGACTCCTTGAGCACGATCCCTCTCGAGCCCTAGCGCTCACCTAAACACAACCATAGGTTAAAGTCATCACCAAACCTCAAGTCCAAAACCTAGCCTCAGGACCAATCCCGAGCCCCCAGGAAGTCCTAGTTCTACCAAACAAGGTGGTGGAATCGAACCCCGAACCCTAGGTCAAAAACCCTTGCAAATAACCCTTAAATCCCTTCTTGGAAACAGGGCAGTGCTACAACGCTCTTAGGAGGGCGCTACAGCACTACAAGAAGAACCAAATTCCTCTAGAAAGCCTGGCCTAGCGCTACAGCGCCCAAAGGCTAGCGCTATAGCACTAGTCACAGACAGGCAATACCTCAATTTTCCTTCCTGCGATTTCCTCAAGCCAAACTCAACCAAAACCTCTCCAAACCTTCACCAAACTCAAAAACAACCTTATTAACACACTCCACTCATCCCAAGCACCCCAAATACCCAGAACTCAAGCACATGCATCCCTAATCTCAAAATTCACCATAGCCACTTCTAGATATGAAAACTCAGCAGAAACCAGTCAAAACATCAAAGTTAAAAGCTTAGAATTTCATACCTTTAGTGGGAATTCGGTTTCAAGACAACCTCTACACCTCCTTAGCTTGCTCTTCCTCAACCTTTGGCCTGAATTCCCTAAAGTTCCCATCAAGTCCAGCTTATACACCATAGGTCAAAAACTAAAACCAGAAACTGAAGAAGTTACAAGTCTTACCTCAAGTGATGGTGTTCTTGCTAAACCCTTGCCAGTTCTTCATCCCTAGCTTAGGATCCTTGATGCTCAGCCTAACCTAGCTCTCCTCTGAGCTTTGCTCCAAAAAAACCCAAGAAAAGTGGTGAGAGAACCACAAACCGACCCTAGAGAAAACAACTTTGTTTTTCCTCCTTTTCTTTCCTTTCTTTTCCTTCTTTCCTCAGACTTCTGTAGTATTCTACCACTTCCACTAACATAAAGCCTTAGTAATGCCCATCTTTAAAAATCCAAATGACCGTAATTCCCTCCCTATTAATTCTAAACCCTTTAATCCACTTAGGGGCATTTTAGCCATTTCACCCCAATTCCCGCTAACTCCTCGAGTGTCTTTAAAATTTACCGCTTAATTCCCGATACCTAATTAATCACCAATAATATTCCTCGATGTCAAAATAGACTCCAATATACTCACTAAATTCCCATTTATACCCCTAGGCTCACCCCGAGCTGGGTATAAATCCCCGCCATGACTTTTTCGCTAATCTGCTCACTAGGATTGTCTCAAGTCACAAATCACAGATATATCCACATAATAATGTGGTCTCGACAATTATCACATATATCAATACAGTTATGCCCGTAATGGCCAAAATTACGATTACGCCCTTCTAACCTAATCAGGGCTTACATGCATACTAATACACATAGTCATGCATCTCGAATATTCAAATAATCATATAACATGCTTTAAATCATAATCATGCATTCTATTCATTAAAGTCACACATAATTCCTATTATGCCCTCCAGGCACACTAATCAAGGCCCTTAAGCCTTATTAGCAAATTTGGGTCGTTACATTTGTAGTTGGAGTAGGGAGTGATGAAGTAGAAGCTTGGTTCATGAAAGATCTATTTGAACTTTTAGATCGCCTTATGTCACCATACCCTGGTGGAAAGTCATGAAGAAAGTAGCACTTGTCTTTGAGATGACTTGGTTTTTGGAAATGGGAACAAGTAGGTTTCATTTTCTTGGTTCTTGAGGCTTGATTGTTGGGAGTAGACATAGATGCTACAATGAGATTAGGAATTTGGGAAGACCGAAGCTTACTTTGTCGCTTTCTTGAACAATAGTGGAGAGCACCTTAGAGATTGAAGGAAGAGGAACAATAAGCAACACTTGAGCATGAACAACATGAAATGACTCATTGAGTCCGGCGAGGAATTGCATCACTTGTTCCAGATTTTGGAAATCAAGTTGGTTAGCAGCAGCAACATATGTGCAGGGAGTGCGTGGTCGGAGCTCATGTATTTCATCCCAAATCGCCTTGAGTTTGGTGAAGTAGGCACTAACGGAATCCTCACCTTGACGCATAACAATTAGTGATTCTCGGAGCTCAAAGATGTGAGGGTCGTTGCCTTGGTTGAATCAATTGTTTAATTCAGTCCACATCGTCACTGCAGTATCAAGAAACATGACATTACTTTTGGTTTCAGGAGAAACTGAATGAATAATCCAAGCCATAACCATCTGATTGCATCAAAGCCAAGAGTAGTAAAGGGGATCGGTAGGAGCTGGTTGAGGTAGAGTACCGTTGAGGAAGTCGGATTTGTTCTTAGGCCCAATTGAAATATTGAAATCACAGCGCCATTGAAAATTGGTGTCCGTGAGAGGAGGAGAAGCAAGGATTAAGCCTGGGTGATCGACATTACCCATGAAGTATGGATTATTGGCATCTTCGAGTGGAGGTCGATCATTGTTATCCAAGGCTGAGAATCAATTTGAGGTCGATGTTACAACTCCATTGTTAGCTAGATTAAGCGTTGTCGGAGGTGGGATAGTAGGTTCTCAAGCCGAGTTTCTTATTTTGGGTCGAGCCATTGATCAAGAAAAAGGTAAAAGTTAGGGAAATTATGTTGTTAGTTTTGGCTTGATACCATGCTAGAGAAGAAAATGTTTCTTTCTTTATTCAATAATATTGTGAGAATTATATACAAAATAAAAATCTCTGTAGAGTATATATAAGAGGTTGTAGATGAGTTTGTTACAAAACAGTTATAACTAAAATATAACCAGAGTAATTACTTCTAATAACTCTAATATCATCACATAAAATCCTAAATTCTAGATTGACACTTCCATTAATATTTCAAAACTGAATCTAAACAAACTACTAATAAAATTCCAAGAGAAACAATAAAGATTAATATAAAAAAAATATATACGATTATATATTTATGTTTCTGACAAAACATTAGGACAAATATAAAATGAGATATTAATAAGTAAAAAATTAAAAAATATACTAATATGGATCTATTAAAATATTTTCTCAAAAATAATATATATATATATCTATTAAAATAAGAACCGACTATCAGTTATTGACTGAGTTTTAAATTTGTAAATGTGTAAAAAATATATAAAAATTCTTAAATAATTAATTTAAAAAATGTTCTAACAAAAATGAAATGGTGTACTAATTCATTCATTACCAATTATAACAATATATTAGGCAAGTCATGAAACCATGGAAGGTGACCATAAAGGAATCTAAAAATTAATTGATAATTATTCTAGTATTAAAAGTTGTTAATAATATTATTTAATAAAATAAAGTTTATATCATCTTTTGTTCACTCGTTAAGGTTTTTTAGTATAATGAGGCTAGTAACTTTTATTTTGGAGATTCAATATCATGAATGGCTAGGAACATGATTTACAATATTACAATTCATAATTTCCTAACAAATCGAATATTGGTTCCCTTAAGGGTTAATTCTGGAATTGAATAATTATTGAGCTCAAATTTAATTATAGATTAATTATTCGATGGTGAATTGATGGTACTTAAGGAACGAGAGGTAATTAGAAAGGTAAAAAGATAATTTTGACCAGCTCTAATTAGCGAACCAATAAATGGAGAAAAAAACTACATTTATTGATTATATCAATGGACTACAAGAGAAAACTCCATAAATATAATTTTATAAGAACTTAGAATGCAATTCCATATTTATAGTGGAGTAAACATGGAATTAATAAATAATATTATTATATTAAAGATTTTAATTAATAATTTGGATTATTCGAGCTTCATATGACAGGTCAATGGTCCTCAGCTCACCTTTGTCCTACACTGTCAAGGGTAAGAAAATCATAAGGAAGATTTGTAGAAAGAATGACTAAATTGAAAATGAATTAATTTTTTGAGCCAATGAAATAATTATGTGATAATTATGGGCAATTAATTAATTATGAATTAACTATATAGTTTTTATTCTGAAAAACTTTATGTTAAAATAAATATTAATCATGTTTGGATTAATATAGAGAGAGATTAATAATTATCTTATTATAAGATATTTATTTAATTAATTAAAACTGATATTTTAAGTTAAAGTTCATTTTGAATTAACTGATATTTATTTTGGGACAAATATATTATATTAAATATTAATTAAATAAACAAATGATAAAATCAGGGAGAACCACTAAGTGGCTCACGCCACTCACTATATTGCACAGTGGGTGGCACCTACCAAAGATATTTTCTATCACTCATATTTGAATTTTGAATTTCAAATTAATTTGTTTATTTAATTATATTGAATTATTCTTTTTTATATGATTTAAATTAAATAATAAAAATAATGTAACTTATCAGTTTTATTTTAAATAAAATAAAGATTAATTAAATTAGCTAATTATTTTTATAAACCTAAAAAGAAGCGATACTTTTATAGAAGTTTAATTAAGCAGTTAATTATCAAACTCTCTCAAGAAAGAAACAGTAGAATTTCCTAAACCTGAAATTCTAGAAATTTCTATAGCATCTATCTTCTCAAACTTCTATAGATCTCATGTGGAAAGTACATATAGAGAGTTCTATATCAACATTTGAATCCTACTTGCCCACACACGTCCTTGTGTGTTTGAGGATTATATTAGAAGGCTAAGGTGTAAGCTTTCAGAAAGGATAGGAAGCTCTTTAATTTATACGAAAATATTCAAGGACATTTGTTAGGCTAGGAGAGATAATATTTATTCATTATATGTGTTATTTAATATATCTATATATGTATAATCATGGCTGGCATAAATATTGTGTGAGTTTCTTGCATTTTGTATATGCATGTTGATATGTATATTGAATGTATGGTAGAATGATGGACCGTTAATTATATGGTGCTATTGGGTTAGGAATTTAAATTTTATTCTTCTAGATTTTGTGTAAGTCGTAAATGGCATAAGATTTTCTGTATTTTTAGTTTTGAAATTCAAATCTGAAAAAAATAGTACGAAAGAAGAAAAAGAGGACCCGGGCCAAGAGGACTTGATACTCAAGACAGTCGCACGCACGCAAGGCCTGAGCCCGTGCGCCTGCCTAGCTGACGCACGCTCCTTGCGCCTAGCTACTTGATGCGTGCACCCCATGCTCCTAGCCACCTGATGTGTGTGCTCCCCTTACGCCTGGTTCCCAGATGCATGCGGGCCTAAGAGACAGCCAAGCCCAACGCCCCCTACGCCTAAGTGCCATGTTGAGCCCCTTGTGGCTCACCCTCCATGCCACCAGCCTTATCCCTAGGGCACCATTCATGGTGCCCAACAAAATCCCTATTTTTGTGTTGATTATATTTTATTTAATTGATTTTTAAAATTGTTTTAATTTGAAAAATTAATTATTTTGTTAGAAAAATAAAATATATTTTAGTTGGTTAAGATCTTTTCTTAAGTTTAAATAATTATTTGAATTTGATTCTTATAATTATTTAAATTCAGCTAAATTAAAAAGATGACAAAAATAATTATTTAATTAAAAGTTAGTTTTAATTAAAATAAATAGTTTCTAATTAAGTATTTGGGCCTAATAAATTAATAAGAATTATAAAGATAGGTCAATAAGATAAGAGAAGCAATCTTGGAGTCTTGCAAACAACTATAGATCATTTTATAATTTTATTTCTATTTTTACAAAGGGTTGTAAATTTAGAAATACCCAATAGTACTCAGTTCATCATTTTTTATTTGTTTATTTAAATAAAAGTGAATTGATGTTTTATTGATAACATGATCATGCATTAGTAAATTACATCTCATTCATGAAATCCCACATAGTTTTTGATTAATCATGCATTTTTTTAGAAACATAATTATCTAGAATTGTCCTAAGTGTTTATATGAATTGTTTTGGAGAAATCAATTGCATGGAAATTGTTAAGTCTTAAATTAGTTAAAACTTGGTAAATCACACCATAGTAAAAGCAATAGTTTTTATAGGCATTTAAGTTAACCAACTTTGTTTAAAAAGTGTTTTAGAAAAGTGAGATGAATGTAATGAGTAATTATCAAGATCACATTAATTGTAGAAACAAGCTCTTTTATAATTAAATATATTTTGTAATTAACTACATTCATAGGGTTTGTTTACCCAAATATGGCGGCTGATGACGTGGCAAGAGTTTCTCACACATGGTTAACACGTGGCAGCGTCATTATGCAGAGGTGATGTTCGACTATCGACCAACTCCCTGCTTTTTCACCAAACCTCAAGATTAGATACGACCAGACTGGTCACACGCTTCGATTTATTTCCTTAAAAGATATGTAATCTTGTAATAATTACGAGATTTATTTCCTCTTTATTTCCTTGATACGCTGAGATTAGGGATAATTAAGGCCCATTGGCCCGTGTAACCCCCCCTTGAGCCTATAAATATGCATGAAAGGGCTCAAGGAAGGGACTTTTGAATCTTTTTTCTGAATACTGAGAGAAAGAGCGCATAGTGCGATTATCCTCCAAACAATTGTAATTATCCTAAGGCACGTGAAACTCAAGAACCCTAGTTCTTTGATCACGACATTGGGATTCAATATTAATAATAGCACTAAGTGGACGTAGGTCATTACCATTCATTGGGGCCGAACCACTATAAATCGTCTGTGTCATCTCTTTACCATTTGATTCCATTCTTGACTGTCATCTCATTTCTTGTCGTATTTCTGACTCCGTGTCATTGGCCAAATCGAGGGTCAACATTCTGGTGCTTTCATTGAGAGCTTGATCAAGAAGCTGTAAGAAAGTCAAATGGCAAAGACACCTAAGAGAGCTGGACAGGCCGATAGCGCTACATCATCTCAACCTCCTCCTCCAAATGTGGCAGAGAATGAACCACATTTAGAGTTTGAAGAGGAGGAGTTGGATACGAAAACACTGAGGGCAACACTGGGGTGTTGCAGGATGAGTTAGCCAATCTGAGGGCCAATTAGGAGAACTCATCGGAGACAATGGCGCTGCAGCAGAAAGAGATTGAACGTCAGCACCAGGAGCTGAATGAGAGGCAGGCGGACATGGACCGTCGGCAGAGGGATGCCATGGCTGCTCTTGAGGCAGCCATTCAATTGGCTCATGGACAGGTTGTGCTGGCCTCTCAACCAGATCAGCCACCGAGTGCGCCACCACAGCGGGCTCCCAATCCAAGTCCTCCGCTCTAGCCAGCAATCCCCCAAAGGCCGGAGCAGCCACTTGTGGCTCAGGATGATGTCCCAATTCAGGATCCTGAGCAGCAGCCTCCATCTTAAGCTGGTCGAGGCAATCCCCAACGCCAGAGACAGAATAGGGCCGGGCAGCCACCCCGCAGCCCTAGACGCCCAGGGGACGAATAACCAAAACCATCGAGCAGGGGGCAGCGTCCTTCTGCTAACACAAGGAACAACGAGTCAGGCTCTGCCGTCAGGGGCCCCCCGCGGCATAATAATGCACGAGGCCCAACGACCAGCGTAGGCCTCCCCCTGACGCTCAGGAAATACCAGCCCGAGGAGGAAATAGCGAGAACAACCGGTCACGCCATAGTCGGCCACAGTTTAGAGATGGCCACGACTATAATAAAGTCGATTATGGCAGAGGGAATGCCGGTCGGAGGAATGAGGAAAGAGGTGGAGGCAGGAGCCCCCCACCTAGAGAAGATTGGCCAACAAGCCATAACGTTGGGGGGCAACCCTGACAAAACAACGTCTTTGATCGGCTAGGATTTAGCGAGCAGAGGCGCAGGGATGAAGATTTGAGGGACGTGCTCAATGACCATCGCGAGAGACACGATGAGTACGTTCCCCCGACGCCAGTCACCCCAGCTATCCTAGACACGGTTTAGGCACAAATTGATGCCCTGAACCAAGCAGTACAACAGTTGGTTGGGAGTCGAACATCCCACATAGAGTACGATCGGAGGAGGGGCACTCCATTTGTGCAAAGGATTGTCGTGGCAGAAACCCCCAGTAAATTCAAAATGCCCGTACTGCCGAACTTTGATGGGTACGGAGGCCTAGTATCTCATGTCAACAAATTGGAGATACAAATGGATATTCATAAGGTGTCAAACGATGCCCATTGCAGGATCTTCCCCGCAACACTGTTTGACACCACCTAGGAGTGGTTCTTTAAGTTCCCTCCTGCTAGCATAGTATCCTGGGAGATGTTCGTCAAGGAATTTTACAGACAATTCTATGCGGGTCGCGTACACCCCACTGAGGCCAACCAACTGGTCATGATATGCCAGAAGGAGGGAGAGCCCTTGAAGAAGTATGTCCAACGCTTCATGCGAGCAGCAGCTGGAGCCAAGACAGTGAGGGACGAGGGAAAAATGATGGCCCTAACTTCTGGGGTTAGACGCCATTCTCCATTCTGGAGTAGCCTAAGAAAGAATGGGGTAAAAAGTACCCAGGAGCTTTTGGATCGAACTAATCGATATATCAAGCTCGAGGACGTGATTACCAATGAGGGGAAATCGCCCACAAAGAACAAGGAGACAAAGGAAGAACCCGCCAAGGCCTCCAACAGGTCAGAGAAACCTAATGGCAATGGCAAGGGCAACGGGAACGGAAATGGCAGA
The DNA here is from genome assembly GCF_963169125.1 of Humulus lupulus. Classification (NCBI taxonomy): domain Eukaryota; kingdom Viridiplantae; phylum Streptophyta; class Magnoliopsida; order Rosales; family Cannabaceae; genus Humulus; species Humulus lupulus. The sequence continues at coordinate 92,362,868 of NC_084795.1, forward strand.
AATGGTGGAAAACGGGCAAGCAATGAGCCGTCAGCCTCTAAGAATAAACACCCCAAAGGCAATAGATGTGAGATGAGATTCACCAACTACACGACCCTTGTCGAAAGTCGAGCAGAGGTCTATTAGATGACCAGCTCTAGTGTTCCTTATAAGCAACCCGCACCTATAAGGAAGGATATCTCCAAGAGAGATACCACAAAATTCTGTCTTTTTCACAATGACTACGGACATGATACCAATGAGTGCAACCAGTTAAAGGATGAGATTGAGTTCCTGATCAGGCAGGGACATCTAAGGAGATATGTGCGAGCTGTAGGAGGGTCTCAGCGAGAGGCTCAAGGTGGCAACGAGCAGGCGCCTGCACGCCAATGCTCGCCACCTTTACAGCCAGCTCCTGTGGAAGGCACACTACTCACCATTTGTGGCAGCCCACACCTTGCAGCGGACAGTGGGAAGGCAAGGGAATGATACGCTCGAACCCTACACCAAGACCATGACATCGAGATGATGAGTGTGGAGGATCGAGCACCAAAGAAGGCTCGAACAGAGGAGGAATTGATAACGTTCTCTGAAGATGATTCCCAGCACGTACGATTCCCACACTCTGATTTGCTGGTCGTTGACATTCAAATTGCCAGCATGAATGTTAAGAGGGTGTTGGTTGACACAGGAAGCTCAGTCAACATCCTATACAAGTCTTCACTAGAAAGAATGAAACTGTCTGTTAAGGATTTGGAGCCATGCAACCAAACCATCTATGGTTTTTCTGGCGAAGGGCTCGCCCCAACTGGGTCGATCAGGCTCCCAGTTACAGCAAGTATTGCACCTGCAAACAGGACATTACTCACTACTTTCATAGTAGTTGATTGTCCTTCAGCATATAATGCTGTAATTGGGAGGCCAATTTTGGTCGACCTACGAGCTGTTACCTCAATATGGCACCTAGCCATGGAATTTCCAATCGACGCAGGGATAGGATGTGTGTTGGGAAATCAGCGGGAAGCGAGAGAGTGCTACAACGCCTCGATAACTAAGGCAAAGAAAGGTGTATCGAGGGAAGTTGCTAGAAAAGAGTTGCAAATGGCGACTGATGTACAAGCCCAATCAGGTGATGATGTCACCAAATAGGGCGTTGCCCAAAGTGAGGACAGAGATTTAGATCCTCGCTTTGGGGATTTTGATGAAGAGATGGGACCCATCGAGGACCTTGAAGACGTCCAACTCGATGAAGAAAATCCAACAAGGGTTGTGAAAGTCGGTAAAAACTTAGAGACAACAACAAAATAAGCACTAGTGGAATTTTTGAAGGAAAACCAGGAAGTCTTTTCCTGGTCGCACAAAGACATGGTGGGAATAGACCCTGCAGTCATTAGCCATGTCCTGAACATAGACAAAAAATTTCCACCAGTACAATAGAAAAGGAGGCTGCTCGACAAAGATAGATCAAAAACTCTAAAAGAAGAAGTCAAGAAGCTAAAGGAGAATGGATTCATCACGGTAGCGTTTTATCCATCATGGGTCTCTAATCCCGTGATAGTTCCCAAGCCGAATGGAAAATGGAGAACATGCGTGGATTTCACAGACCTTAATAAAGCTTGCCCTAAAGATTGTTTCCCACTCCCTAGGATCGACCAACTGGTCAATGCCACTGCAGGGCACGAGATTCTCTCATTCATGGATGCATACTTTGGATATAATCATATCAATATGTATCCACCTGATGAGGATCACACTAGCTTTCAGATTGATATAGGGCTTTACTGTTACAAAGTAATGCCCTTCGGTTTGAAAAATACTGGTGCAACTTACCAGCGACTGGTCAACCACATGTTTAAGGAGTTGATCAGTACAAACATGGAAGTATATGTCGATGACATGCTGGTTAAGTCGAGGATGGTAGAAGGGCATATAGGGGACTTGCAAGAATGCTTCAACGTCTTGAACAAATATCAGATGAAGCCAAATCCCCTCAAGGGCTCCTTCGGAGTAGGATCAAGGAAGTTCCTGGGATTTATAGTAAACTCGCGAGGAATTGAGGCTAATCCTGAGAAGATCAAAGCCCTGATCGATATGAAATCGCCAACAAAGATCAAGGATGTTCAAATTTTAACCGGAAGAATTGATGCTCTCAGTAGATTCATTTCCAAGTCTACGGACAAATGCGTCCCATTTTTTAATCTACTCAGAGGCAGCAAGAGATTCGAATGGACAGAAGAGTGCGAACAGGATTTTCAAGCTTTGAAAATGCACATGTCGCAACCACCGATTCTATCAAAACCGGTTGATAAAGAAACTTTATTCATCTACTCGGCAATCACAGAATACGATGCCAGTGCTGTTCTAGTAAGAGAGAAGAATGTGTGCAGAAGGTAGTTTATTACATAAGCAAGAGGTTCATGGGAGCGGAGCTGCAATATCCACCTATTGAAAAATTAGCTTATTGCTTAATTTTAGCCTCCAGGAAGCTGTGGCCCTACTTCCAACCTCACCCAATTACAGTTTTGACCGATCAACCTCTACGGAAAGTTCTACAGAAGCCCGAAGCCGCAGGAAGATTGTTGAAATGGGCAGTCGAACTTGGGCAGTTTGAAATCTCCTACTTACCACGAGCAGCGATAAAAGGGCAAGCTCTGACAGATTTCGTCGCAGAACTCACTGGGCTCCCAAACAGCAAGCAACATGAAGGGTCTGAAGAGTCCGAGTCTCAAAGCCAAACTCCTTCTTGGAAGTTGTTTACAGACGGATCCTCTAATGAGCACCGCGCAGGAGTAGGAGTGATTTTGATAACGCCTGAAGGGCATCGATTTCACTGCGCAATCAGGTTTGACTTCACTGCTTCTAACAACGAAGTCGAGTATAAAGCACTGCTCACAGGATTACAGCTAGCCAGAGACATGCACATAAAATTGCTTGATATCTACAGTGATTCCCAACTAGTGGTCAATCAAGTCATGGGAGAGTACCAGGCCCGAGGCTTAAAAATTGTTGCTTACATAAACAAAGCGAAGGATCTATTGGCACAGTTTGATAAATACACCCTTCAGCAAGTACCTCGCGACCAGAATTCAAACATTAATGCTTTGGCCAAATTAGCAAGTGCGAAGGCCGCCGACACTCTAAACATCGTGCCAGTTGAGCGACTCTCCGGACCAAGCATCCAAACAGAGGAGACCTCTTTAGTGGTCCGTGCGGCGGATACATGGATGGCACCTTACATGGAGTACATGACGCAAGGCATGTTACTGACGGACAGAAACAAATCCAGAACCCTTCAGCGGCAGGCTTCTAAGTATATCCTATTCGATGGAATTTTGTACCGAAGGGAATACTCAATGCCACTCCTCAGATGTATTTTGAAAGAGAAGGCCAAGGAATTGATGAAAGAGGTCCACGAAGGCTTTTGTGGGGACCATGCTAGGGGGAAAAGCTTATAAAAAAAAGATCCTAAGGCAAGGATACTTCTGGCCATCAATGAATGAAGACTCAATGGAATTCGTGCGGGGGTGCGACAAGTGCTAGAGGTTCTCCAACATTCCACGAGCATCCCCTAATGAGCTAAAACAGATGCAAAGTCCATGGCCGTTCACAGTCTGGAGAATAGACTTAATTAGATCCTTGCCCACAGGAAAAGGCAGTGTCAAGTACGTTGTGGTTGCCATTGATTACTTTACAAAATGGACTGAAGCTGAGCCACTCGCAACCATAACGACCAAGAAAGTGCTGGATTTTGTGGTTAATGTAGTGCACCAAAAAAAATTTTTTAGATTATTTAAATTTTGTGCTTTATTTGATTTAAATGTTAAGTGTGATGAATTGTTTTATTTAAGTGTTGTTATTTTATTTAATTGTTTATTTGTTTTATTTGATTGTTTGTTGTTTTATTTAATTGTTAGAAATGTTTTGGTTAATTAATTTAATAAGTGAATAATTGTGTAACATGTTATTTTACTATTAGTGTTACATTTTATTTAAGTGTGACAAATGAGGTAATTATGTGAGCTATGGTGGAATGCACTAAGGTGCATGATAGATAGTAATGCACCCTAGTGATTTAGTGTGTGCTAGTGCATGGTAGCATGGTGCACATGTGTAGATTTTCTACACATTTTATGTTTCCTTATTTTAGATTTATTTGGGTAATTTTTTTATAAAAAAAAAAGGGGAAAAGAAGAGGGAAATAGGAAGTGGGCGTGTGACCTAGTGGGAAAGGAATACTTTCCTTAAGATGGTAAAAATAAAAAATTGAAGACCATGATCATTTGGGGATAGGCATGATCACATTTTATTCCTTTGTATCTTTTTGAAATAAAGAGAAATTAAGAAAAATAAAAGAGAAATGGAAACTTACCTTATTGTCTTTGGGGAGACTTTATGGGGGGATTTGTGATAAAGGGGCTATGAAAGGAGAGAAGAGCCATTGCTCTTGTGTATGTGTGTGGCTGTCGTGACCTAGAGAGAGAGAGAGAGAGAGAGAGAGAGGCGTGTAGAGAGAGAGAGAGAGAGGAAGAAAGAAAGAAAGGAAGAAGGAAGGAGAAAGTGAAGAGGAACCCCCTAGAGTATGTCTTCTTGTTTTTCTCTTTGCATAATCTTTTTTTGATAATATGATTTTGATTTGTGTTATTTTCTTGTGTGTGTTTGGGTTCTTCCTCCTCCTCATGGTGGCTTTCCCATAAAAACCCTAGGCTTGAACAAGGGTGTGGAGTTTGGGGTATTGATCTTTTGTGTTCTTGATTTTTACAATCAAGAGAGGTAATGGTCTTTTCCTTAGCCTTATATTGTTTTTGGTGGGTTGTATATGAGGTTTTGCTAATGGTGCTAATGGTTGATTTTGGTAGGATTGATGTATAGGATTTGGATTTTGTGAGAGTATGATTTGTGTTTAAGGGTTGTGATGTTGATTTTGCTATGCATAAAAAAAATTGTAATAATCTATGAATACTTGTATGGTGATTTCGGCCTAGGTACACCCAAGGGTGTTCTTGATATGTTGTGTGATTTACAATATATTTGATCCATGTTTTAGGACCTATGATATGTGGGTAAGAGAATAAGTGGTAATCTTGATATTTTGATCATGAAATTTTGTTAGATGCATGTTATATTTTGAATGATTAAATTATGAGATGCATGAAAATAATGATAGAAATATGCTAGGTTAATATAAGGCATATGTGAATATGGTGCTTATAAATTTACTATATGCTATTTTATTGATAATGTTTTGTTGGTTTTCATGGAATTGCAACAAATGGTTTTTAAAAGGATTCATGTGATTATGTTAGTGATATTAGAATCATGCATATTATAAGAGCATAATGAGATTTTAGGCATGAATGATTTTATGTAATTTTTAAGACAAAAGTTGAGTTTTACAAAGAATTAAGCTTGCTGTTTTTTTTCAAAATAATTGGGTAAAAGTTGATAAATAGATGAGTTGCATGCATAAATAATGTTCTTGATGAATGTGTTAATTTTTATGAAATTAAAAGAGGATTTTAAGTCTCATGTTATGATATTTTACCCAATTAATTTCCTACAGAATTTTTATTGAATTTTGAGAAAAAATGAGTTTATAAAATTGAATATGGTGATTTTAATGATAAAAAAAATGGTTGCTGGAATTTTGTAATAAAATATGAAGTAAGTTTCACTAAAAATGAATTTGATTAATTTTTGGAATAAATTATTTTTCCTAAGTTATGGTAATATTGAAAAATGATATTTTAATGGTATGAATGCATATTTTGATAAATAATTATTTTTCTTTATTTTGATTGAGAAAAATATTTAGACTCTATTTATTTGTGATTTTTGAATAAAATAAATAGTGGCTGAAAGTTTGTTTTAAAAAGGTTAACAATTGTTATTAAATTGTCACATATGGGTTTTTACTACTTAAAAACTAAGTCTTAAATAAATTAAATCAAAATGTATTTTTCCACACTTAAAATATATTTTTCACATCATTTTTGTAACACAATAATAAAATATATTTTTCTAAAGAAACATGTTAAAATAGGTATTTTAATTAAATCCAAGCTTATTGGTTAATTATTGGTAAATTAATATTTATTTAATGAAAATGTCACATATTTTATTTTGAGCTAAAATAAAATAAATATTTCAGAAATTTAATCAACTTAGAAATTTTAAAGAAAAATAAAGCATGTAATATGGCTATTGATTTTCAAACAATAAAAGCAAGAAATGTAGAATTATCGTTTTTGAAAACGTCTTTATTACGCAACATTCCCACGTATGCATGTTACATGCAAATAAACTTTTACGTCCAGAATCATGATTATTATTCAACTATGTAATTTTTATAAAGCAATCATGTTAGTAAAATGGGTAGAACAGGCATTATTCTTTTGGCGATAATTGCATGTTTTAGTGTAACTGTTATCATGAGTGCATGGCCCATGCACACATGAGTTGTATGGAAGGGCAAAATTGTAATTTTATGAACCTAAGAAACGTTATTTTGATTATGATATAGGCTCGTTGAAAGATTGTGAAATTCTTAGCTTGGACCTGAGGTAAGGAAGTTAGATAGATTCTATGATTTTATGCTATGAATGGTAAGACTGTTGTATGAATGATTTGTTATGAATTATGAATGCCTTAATGTGATGATATGTTGAATGTGATATGTGTATGGATGTTAGATACATCAAACAGATTTCGATGTCAGATACATCGAACGAGTTACTAAGGACATTGAGACGTAGCTCACATCAAACAGATTACGATGTTAGATACATCAAACAGATTACGATGTCAGATACATCGAATGAGTTACTAAGGACATTGAGACGTGACTCCTAGGGCGGACGCGCCGAGGTTATTCAAGGACCAGTGATCTCCTGTTTACCTCATAGGGTGACATGGACAACTAGCGTTCCATGCTCATCATGTATGCTGTATGTTTGTGATATGATGATATGTCACATTTATGTTATGATATGATGATATGTCACATTTCTGTTATGATATGATGATATGTCACATTTATGTTATGATCTGATGAAATGTTACATTTATGTTATGATATGATGAAATGTTACATTTATGTTATGATATGATGATATGCCATATTTATGTTATGATATGATGAAATGTTACGATTATGTTATGATATACCATGATGTTTTAGATGAACGTTAGTGTTTGGTTGTTTGTTGTTTTTCTTACTTGCTTATTTGCTTGTACTTCCTTACTGGGCTTTTAGCTCACCCCCCTTACTTTCCTTCCAGGTAGCAAATAGGATTTCTCTATGGCACGCGTGGTGACGTGAGGAGTTCTTCATCATGGGGTGTATGGCGTGGGGCAAATCCTATGGACGATAAAACGATCAACGTAGAACGCCATTTAAATTATGTTTTGTTTTTAAGAGACTTTCCTAAAATTATCAGTGGGACTCTGTATTTAAATTATTTGGTTTTTCTTTGAACTTTGCATAAAAACCTATGTTTTATTTTAAACTTATGGCGCCAACTTGCATGATTTTAAATAAGTCCCCCTGAGACTTTAATAATGGATGGTATTCTTTTATAAATCATGTTATGCGAATGTTTTGTAAGTATTAGTCTAGGGCGTTCTTTACAGTTAAAAACATCGTGTGTCGCTATGGATTGCCAAGAAAAATTGTCTCAGACAACATCACTCAGTTTGATAGTGATCTATTCACGGATTTTTGCGAACGACATGGAATTATCTAGAGCTTTTCTTCAGTCACCCATCCTCAAGCAAATGGACAAGTCGGAGCAGTCAATAAAATGTTAAAGAATACTCTGAAAAAAGGCTTGAGGAAGCAAAGGGGGCATGGCCGGAGCAATTTCCTGAAGTCCTTTGGTCGTATAGAACTTCCCATCGAACAGAAACAGGCCATACTCCATTCTCCCTAGCTTATGGATATGAGGCTATGTTGCCTGTTGAGTTAGATCCCCCATCGCATCGGAGAATGACATACGATCAAGGCTCTAATAGCCAACTATTGATGGAGTCGCTGGATTTGATCGATGAAAAGCGTGAGCCAGCCTAACTCCGAGTAGTAGCTTACCAACAAAAAGTCGCCTGGTATTTCAATTCTAAAGTACGCGAGAGGAAATTCAATGTCGGAGATCTAGTACTTCGAAAGGTTTTCCCTAACACCCGCGACCAGGCTGCTGGACTACTCAGACCTAATTGGGAAGGACCATACCAGATTGAAGAAGTCCTCCATACAGGCACTTATAAAATTGCACGCTTAAATGGAGATCTCATTCCTCGCTATTGGAATGGAGAACACCTGTGCAAGTACTATCAATAAACAATTCTTCTTCAAGAATTGGCTTGTATTAATTTTTCCTTTTACAAGTTATAAAAAAGGGTTGGTCATTTTATGTCACTGATCGCTTATAAGTGTAAGATCATTTTGGTGATCATTCATACAGACATGATTTGTCCATTTATTACGAGAAATGTAAGGGACTATGCGCAGCCAGTCATTCTTGCTAATTATTGTATTTATTACAAGTATTTGCTTATTACGTGTGTTTTTTTGCTGTATTATTGTTTTAAATTCATTGCTCCAAGCAGTAATGTTCGTGCAGGTTTTGGTCAAGGCAAGTGACCAAGGACCTAAAGCTCCTCAATCACTTGGGGGGCATATAAGGCATCTAGTAAGCAAAGCATATCGAAAGGTATATAAACACATGAGCAAAATAAGTGAAAGCATGCTAGGGTACTTAGAGTATTTTTCAAAATAAATTTTGTATTTTGTTAAATCAAACCAAAGTACTATGCTAAGTTTTGTCATATGAACAGATGTTATAATAAAATGCAAATATTATAATATCAAAAGGAATTCCTTTACAACGTGAGCAGTAACTGCTCGGATGTAATCGTTTGTTAAGAGTAAAAGCTACCCATGCAGCAATAAAAATTAAAAAAAAGCAATTGTCTTTACGTCACGACCCGTAGGTCGTAAATTCAAAAGATAAATAATTAAAGAAAAGACTACGAGCCTGGAGGATCTTGAGGAGCGTTCTGGTCGACAGTAGCGTCAGCTTCGTTGTTTGCACCATCAATCCTCGTTGCTAAGGAAATTTCTGGGGAAGCGGGAGTTTTGGCTCTTTCCTCCTCCTCCAGGCGAATGGCGCATCAGGTCATTAAAGTTTGTCTCAGGCGCTCAGACAGATAGCTGAAGTCGGCCTTTTGATTGTGCTTCCAAAACTCGTAGAAGCAAAGATGGGTGGCTTCCCTATACTTCTCCATGTTTTTGGCATTAGCCTCTTCAAGCTCCTTAACACGCCTCTCCATATCCTCCGTCTCCTTTTTGCTCGCAATTAGGTCAAGCTCGAGCTGTTTGGCCTCTTGGTGGTTGAATTTGGCACTCTCCCTAAATTTTTCTTTATCTTCATTAGATTTGTTCAAGGCAGCCCAACTCTCCAGCATCTCTTTGGTCAGCTGGGCTTTCTGCTCGCGCAGTTCATCGTTCTGTTTGGTCAGCTCTGTGTTTTTCCCGAGCAGGTCAGCATTCTTCCCCTCGAGCGCCTTCACCGCCTCAGCAAAGTCTTTGGTTTGGGTGACTAAAGTGCCCGCGCGGCGCCAGCCAGCAATGATAGTCAACAATCCTTATGATCAGATAAAAGGAATAATATGATGGCAAAAATTAAGAGTAAAATGACTGAACAACAGAAATCGACTTACACTGACTATCTCGTTCAGCCCTCGGTTTATTATTTGGTTGGTTTCCATGGCGTTGGTGCCGGCGAGGGCCTCTTGACTGCGTTTGTGCTTAGAGAGCTTGTATATTCTATCCCTCATCAAACTGGCCACGGTGCTGGCCAGAGTATCTTTGGGCGGGGTATGGCATGGCTGGTCGGAAGGCGCTAGAGGAGTAGAGTGTTGATTGACTGGTGAATTGGGGACGGCTGGTCGAGTGGCGAGGGAGATGGCGTGCTTTCCCTCAAAGGAGCAGCTGCAGAAGGACCCTAAGTCCAGGCCTTCTTTGAAGTAGTTTTGTTGCTTTCTCCATGGACCCTTTTGCTGTCTTTCTTCCTGCTCGAGGGAGTAACAGCGGCAGTGTAATGATCGAACACGTCGTCAGTCGACATATCTGAATGTAAGGAAATATTACGAGCAGTGAGACAATATATATAGATGGAGCTAAAAAATAAAGCAAGGAAATTATAAGCAAAGTACTCGTGCTACAACTACTGGTCACTACATTACTTACTGAACTACTGCTACCCTCACTTACTGCCTGGAAGAAATCTGAACCTAAGTTTGGAGTATACTTAAAGTTTCCATCCCCGTCAAATAAGTGACAGGGAATTGGCAAACTATCTAAGATTGAGAAAACAATATCGTTCTCATCTGAGGACTCATTGATGGGAGCAGAGGGTTCAGTGGCTTTCTTTTTTCCCTTTCCCTGTAGGGCAGGGGGAGCAGCAGCTCGTGGAGTGCTGAAGGGTTCCCTGATTGTCACTCCAGTCGTCCTCCTCCTTTGAAGTTGCAACACATCTGGGTGCTGCTCGGGAATCTCATCACTGATGGTACTCCCCGTTGTTGACTCCCTCACATCCTGGTGAGGTGCCAGATGCCCGACCAGCCTCAGGTTAGCTTCTGTGACCAGCTGTTTGATGCTCTTCTCCATGTCAGTCATGCTGGCCAAGGGTGCTGATCGGACTTCCATGTCTGGAGTGGGAGTCAGTCGCAGCCACGGACTTGAAATGCACTAAATCTTTAAGGGGAATGCAGGAAGAATTAAAGGAAAATGAACGGCCAGTGAGAAAAGATATTACCTCCTTAGGTGAAGGCCAGGTTGTTGGCGACCATATCGGTAGTCAGAAAGTACTCTAGATAGTACTTCCCCACATTGGATATAAAAGTGGTGTCACTTAGGAAAGTGCAGGTCATTTCCTGGTGGCAGAAATGGAAGAACCCCATGTTTTCTTGATTGGGGTTGGATTTTAGGTCGAACGGGTAGTTGACCTCGTGTGGTGTGGGGACCGACCACTTCTTATGACTATAAAGTATATAGAGTGTAGAGAACATTCTATACCCATTTGGGGTTATTTGGAAAGGAGCGACCCCAAAATAGTTCACCACTCCTTGGAAGAAAGGATGGAGAGGCAAAATCGCTCCTGCCTTGATATGATGCCTTGACCAGGCGCTGAAGGCGCCTCCAAGTAGATTCGCCCATTGGTCTCTAGTGGGTTGGACTAGGGTCACCCCCAAGAAGCCCGTACTTCTTGATGTAATTGGCAATCATCCTAATCTTTACTCGACTAGGATGGGCAATGTACCATTCGACATCGGGTCGAATGACATTTCGGAGTTGGGCTTGAGTTTGGATTTTTGGGTTGGGAGTATTTTCTTCTCGACCACTGGTCGAAGGAATTTCAGCCCGAGGAGCAGGCTGATTTGAAGGAGAAGCGGATGGTTTCTTTTATGGGCTTTGGACTTTACTCGACCCATGTTTTAAAGTGGGGTCGATGGAGTGTTTGGGATGACAGGAGAGAAGGGGATCTCTGGGATCAACAGCGATGGTTGCTCCTCGTCCTCAAGCAATTGGACCAACAAATCGTCGTTGACAGGCCTCTCACCTCCCCACGGATCTTGCATGAAAATCTGCGAACAGAAAAGGGGGAGAAGAGAATCTAAGGCCTAAAGCCTTGTGTTTAAAAGTTGGAATAACACTGCTCGTGTATAAAAGTTAAGCTTTTATATGACCAGCAACATTTTGATAAAAAACACTATATTTCAAGCGAACAGTTTGGAAAATAGATTAAAAAGCAGAAGTGAAAAAACTTTTCAACTCTGAAAGGGCGGGAAAAGCCCAGTTTTTCAACTAGCTTAAAAATCGAATTTTTACTTCGATTTTATGCCCTAAATCTATAACCTCAACTATCAAACTAATTCTTAACCCCATCAAAGTATCTCTTTCCTACTGTATCAAACGTCGATCAATATACCCATTTACCCCAAAACAGTTTCGTTCAAGAACATTCAAAAACTCAGATACGAAACAGGTAAACAAAAATATGTTGCATGGCATTTTAATGGCTGAAAAGGTTGATAAACTTACTTGGGCAAAGGATGAAGCAAGTTTCTGGAATACTAAGCTGAGCGGTTGGGTAGAAGCTTCATGAAACGCTGAAATCGTTTGGGTTTTCTGGGCTCTCTGTGTGTAGAATTCTTCAGAGTTCTTGAAGAAGAGAAGGTAAATGAAAAGTAAAAAGTAAAAGAGTGATCTTGGGGAATTATTTATATTGATTGTGGCACTGTAACAGAGGTAATCATGGAATTACTTTTTTCAAAGCATGGGGAATTGCAATAGCCGTCAAACAATTTTTTGGGAAACTGAAAAGGCCTGATTGGTTACCTTTTTCGAGGAGGCATGGGCGGCTTTGGCAGATTTGGTGGGGTATGCGAAGGGTCAGTTCCCTAAGTTTAGTTTATGCTAGTCGCAGTAAAATAAACTTGGGGGGCAAATGTTTACCCAAAATGACGGCTAATGACGTGGCAAGAGTTTCTCACACATGGTTGACATGTGGCAGCGTCATTATGAAGAGGTGATGTTCGACTATCGACTAGCTCTCTGCTGTTTCACCAAACCTCACGATTAGATACGACTAGACTGGTCGCACGCTTTGATTTATTTCCTTAAAAGATATGTAATCTTGTAATAATTACAAGATTTATTTCCTCTTTATTGCCTTGATACCCTGAGATTAGGGATAATTAAGGCCCATTGGCCCATGTAATCCCCCCTTGAGCCTATAAATATGCATGAAAGGGCACAAGGAAGAGACTTTTGAATCTTTTTTCTAAATACTGAGAGAAAGAGCGTATAGTGCGATTATCCTCCAAAGAGTTGTAATTCTCCTAATGCTCATGAAACTCAAGAACCCTAGTTCTTTGATCACGGCATTGGGATTCAATATTAATAATAGTACTAAGTGGACGTAGGTCATTACCATTCATTGGGGCCGAACCACTATAAATCGTCTGTGTCATCTCTTTACCATTTGATTCCATTCTTGACTGTCATCTCATTTCTTGTTGTATTTCTAACTCCGTGTCATTGGCCAAATCGAGGGTCAACAAGGTTATTAATAAACTAGTAATTAATTTAGAATTAATTATTTATTTTAAAAAAATATTTATTCTAAAATAGTAAGTGAGAGAATGTGAACATTTTAATGTAACCTATGGTCTCCATTATTAGTACAACACCGTGAAATATGAATAGGGCATCGAGGTGGCTTTATGTCCATCCTCCTAAGGAAGGTTTCTAGACATATTAATACCAAGGTTGGCTTCTTACGAAGATAGGAATGAGGGATAAATTAGGCTTGATCGACCCTAAGACGACACTCTCTAAGTTAAGTCATGAATTTTGAAATAATGGGTTACACTTACATAGATAAAATTAAACTTTTGTGGTGGATAATTATATCTTGACCAAACCATCACTACTTTATTTTTAAAATAGAAAATAAGAGTTATTTTAAGTTTTAAATAATTAAGATAAGATCATCTTATAGACTATCTGAATTTAACTTGACCGACCCTAAGACGACACTTTATTTGTTAAGTAGTTTTATCGTGGAATAGTAAATGCTAAGTTTATGTGTTTTAAATTGTTGCATTCATATATCATATTTACTTTCCAAAGAATTGATGTTTTTTCAAATAGTAATAATGTTGTATTTTATTTTCACTCATAAAAATGTTGCCACCCAATTACTTTCCTATTATGTGCTTGTCAACTATCAAATGATTGATGATCATATAAGTAAAGTAAAACTAACTAAAGAGGATGAAGGAGGATGGATAAATTCAACTTTATTCGTTTTTCGAGCTAAAAAGCTTAAACATGTTTTTAATGAAAGACGACCTCCTCCTATGCCATCATGGGATGCAAGGAAAGAGGAACATGAGAAATATGTTGATTGGATGAAATCAAATCACATGGAAAGATTTTATATTCTTAGCATCATGGAAGAAAATTTGAGGAAAAAGTACGAATATATTGAATACGCTCGTGATATGTGGGATGTTGTCTATAAGGATATACAGACAAGACCACATTCACGAAACAGGTAAATATGATTTGCCTTTACCTTAAGCTTAATAGAAAATTATAATGTATCATTCTAAATCTTTGATTTAGAAACCACTAATCATATTTTTGTTCTTCTTTACAGATACTTGATCAATCAAGAAGAACTTGGAGATGAAGAAAAAAAGACTAGAAAGAAGAGAGAGAAAGCATCTAGTTCAAGAAAGTGTTGAAGAAAGTCAGTTTATTTTATAGTTCTTTAGTTTTATTAAAAGAAAACTATTTTGTTGTTTTGACTAATTGCTTTAGTTTATTTCTTTTAGTGTTTTGAATTTCATTTTATTGCATGTATTGACTTTAGAATATTTTTTTTTAATTTGATTATTCTAAAATTTACTTTAGATATGCAATTAAAAGTTCGAACTTTAACGCTATCATAAAATGAGTAATCGCTAAATAACTCGGAATTATTTAAAGTAGCTAAACCGAAAGGAAACACAAGGCAAAAGGTTTCAAATGAGGATGACACATATCTTTGGCATCTTAGACTTGGTCATATAGGACTAGAGAGGATAAACTTGTTAACAAAAGATGGATCGTTGAGAGAACTAAGAGTTGGAACTCTTCCAGTTTGTGAGTCTTGTCTAGAAGAGAAAATGACCAAACGTCATTTCTTAGCGAAAGGCAATAGAGCTAAAGAGCCTTTAGAGCTTGTACACAGTGATGTCTATGGTCCAATCAACGTACAAGCTAGTGGTGGATATGAGTACTTCTTCACATTCATTGATGATTTCTCAAGATATGGTCATACTTACCTAATGCTTAGGAAGTCTAAAACATTTGGTAAGTTTCAAGACTTCAAAGCTGAGGCTGAGAAACAATTAGGTAAGACTCTTAAAATATTTCGATCAGATCGAGGTGGTGAATATTTGGATTTATAATTTAAATATTTCATGCTAGAGCATGGTATTCTATCCCAACTCACAGCCCCTAGAACGCCAAGCCAAAATGGAGTATCAGATAGAAGAAACAGGACCTTGTTGGACATTGTCAGGTCTATGTTAAGCTACTCTTCACTTCTTCTGTCATTCTATGGATATGTACTTCAGACGAAGACTTATATTTTGAATGTAGTCTCATCTAAGCCCATAAGCAAAATGCCACTGGAACTATGGAATGGTAACAAACCTAGTTTGCATAATTTCTGCATTTGGGTTGTCATGCTCATGTTCTTAGACCTAAATCGGGGAAACTCAATTCGAAGTCAGAAGTGTGCATTTTCGTGGACTATGCTCCAAAAGCAAGAGGTGGTTATTTATATAGTCCCAATGACCAAAAGCTATTTGTTTCAACAAATGTGACATTCCTTGAACACAACTATATGAATAACTATAAACCTCGAAGCAAGGTAGTTTTGGAGGAACTCACAGCTGATAAGATTCCATTACCTTCATCATCATCATTAAATGATAAACGAAAAACCGAGGAAACCACTATTCCTGAAAAGGAAACCCCAGTGCAACATCGTAGTAGGAGGACTGTGAGACAACCTGTTCGCTACGAACACGAGTCACATGTCCTTGTTTCTGATACAGACAAGGACAATCTATTAACCTTCAAAGAGGCAATGGATGATCCTGAAAAAAAAATGGCAAGAAGTCATGAACCAAGAAATGGAATCGATGTATTCCAGCTCTGTCTGGGAACTTGTAGACCCACCTGAAGATGTCATGCCCATTGGATGCAAATGGATCTTCAAGAAGAAAAGAGGTGTAGATGGAAAAGTAGAAACTTTCAAGGCAAGGCTAGTAGCCAAAGGTTACACTCATAGAGAGGTTGTTGATTATGAAGAAACATTTTCTCCTATGGCCAAGCTAATATCCATTTGTATCCTCTTATCCATAGCTCCCACTTATGACTATGAGATATGGCAAATGGACGTCAAGACAGCTTTTCTGAATGACTATCTTGATGATAGTATCTATATGATACAACCAGAAGGGTTCATTAAGGATGGGGAAGATCATAAGGTGTGCAAGTTGTTGAAATCCATTTATGGATTAAAGCAAGCATCTAGATCTTGGAATATCATCTTTGATGAGACAATTAAAATATAAAGGTTCGAACAGAATGTCGATGAAGCATGTGTGTATAAATATGTTAAAGGTAAAGTGGTGGTTTTTTTAGTTCTTTACATGGATGACATTCTCCTCATTGGTAATGATTTAGAGACACTATCAAACATGAAGAAGTGGTTAGTTGAAAAGTTACAAATGAATGATTTAGGCAAAGCGAGCTATATTCTGGGAATCCAAATCCTAAGGGATATGAAGAACAAGCTCTTGGCACTTTTTCAGGCTAATTATATAGAGAAGGTGCTTGAATGGTTCTCTATGGAAAATTCCAAGAAAGGTCAGTTACCGACCAGACATGGAATTACTCTTTCCAAAGAGAATTCTCCAAAGACACCTCAAGAGGAAGAGGACATGAGATAGTATCCCTATGCTTCAGCAGTTGGGGGTCTAATGTATGCTATGTTGTGTACTAGGCCCGACATATGCTATACAGTAGGGATTGTAAGTCGTTATCAATCAAATCCTGGTTTGGAACACTAAATTGCAGTAAAGCACATTCTCAAGTATGTTAGGAGAATGAGATATCATATGCTTGTATACTCAGGGGGTGAGCTAAAACCTATTGGATACACTCATCCTGATTTCCATTCAGACAAAGACAGTCATAAGTCGACGTCTGGGTCATTGTTCACTCTTGGTGGAGGAGTTGTAGTCTAGAGAAGTATTAAACATTCCAGTATTGCCTATTCAACCATGGAAGCTGAGTATATAGCAAGTTGTGAAGCAGCTAAGGAAACGGTTTGGCTTAGAAAGTTCTACACTGATCTGGAAGTAATTCCAGATATGGAGAAGCCACTAATCTTGTACTGTGACAATAGTAAAGCAGTAGCTAACTCTAAGGAACCCAGAAGCCATAAGAGAGGAAGGCATATCAAAAGGAAATACCATCTGGTTAGAGAGATTGTGCACAAAGGTGATGTGACTATTATGAAGATAACGTCAGAACAGAAACTAGTGGACTCATTCACCAAGACACTTCCTTTAATGTCAATTATGGGTCATGTACGTAAAATGGGATTAAGGGAGATGTCTCACTTACTTTGAGGGCAAGTGGAATATTGTTAGGATTTATGCCCTAAAAGCATGTAAAGACATTTTATTGATTTAAAATAAAGTAGAATTTTATTATATTTGAATGTTATAATTATTGTTTAAATAATTTATATGAATATCAAGAAAATTCTATACTCATTTTTGAGAATATGATCTTGTATTAGTATGAGAGAATTAAGATCATATACAATGAATAAAATAGTCAGTAACATATTAAAGTAAGGAATCTTTAATGAATTGCTACTAGTACAGTTTACTAAGCACATGAGATGCAAGTAATCTAGATTCGGATTACTTATGTGGATAGAAATCTTGGTTACTATATATAATATAGATTATATATGACAAGACCGATATGAGTTAACTATATTTATAAACTTACCGTTTGCCATAAAGATTTAATTCTTATGATAATAGATGATCAATTTTAGATCAGTCTAAATCCTGAGCAGTCATGAACTCCCGTTTGTGCTTATTAGATATTTTGATTCACTCATTATGGTTTCTTAGTATAATGAGGCTAGTGAACTTTGTTTTGGAGATTCAATATCATGAATGGCTGGGAACATGATTTACAATATTGGAATCCATACTTTCCTAACGAATCGAATATTGGTTCCCTTAAGAGTTAATTCTAGAACTGAATAGTTATTGAGCTCAAATCTATAATTTGATTATAAATTAATTATTTGTTGGTGAATTAATGGTACTTGAAGAACAAGAGCTAAGTAGAGGGGTAAAACAATAATTTTGACCAGCTATAATTAATTAACTAATAAATGGACGACATAACTACATTTATTGATTATATGAATGGACTATAAGAAAAAAAAACTCTATAAATATAATTCTATAAATACTTAGAGTGCATTTCCATATTTATAGTGGAGTAATCATGGAATTAATAAATAAGATTATTATATTAAAGAGTTTATTTAATAATCTAGTTTATTGGAGCTTCGTATTATAGGTCCATGGTCCCCAAGTCACCTCTATCCTACACTGTCAAGAGTAAAGATGTCATAAAGAATATTTGTAGAGAGATGGACTAAATTACAAATGAAATAATTTTCCGAGACAAGGAAATAATTATGTGATAATTTTATGGGCAATTGATTAATGGTGAATTAATTAATTATTTAACTATATAGTTTTATTCTGAAAATACTTTATGTTAAAATAAATATTAATCATGTTTGGATTAATATAAAAAAAAATATTAATAATTATCTTATTATAAGATATTTACTAATTTAATTAAAACTAATATTTTAAGATAAAATTAATTTTGAATTAACTGATATTTATTTTAAGATTAATATATTATCATAAATATTAATTAAATAAACAAATGAGAAAATCATGGAGAGCCACTAACTGGTGCCTACCATGAATATTTTCTATTCCTAAGATTTGAATTTTGAATTTCAAATTAATTTGTTTATTTAATTATGTTTAATTATTCTTTTTTAATATGATTTAAATTAAATAATAAAAATAATGTAATTTATCAATTTTATTTTAAATTAAATAAATATTAATTCAATTAGTTGATTATTTTTATAAACCTGAAAAGAAGCGATACTTTTCAAGAAGTTTAATTAAGCAGAAATTATCAAACTCTCTCAAGAAAGAAACGATAGAATTTCCTAAACGTGAAATTCTATAAATTTCTACAGCCTATCTCTTCTCAATCTCTAGATCTCATGTGCTGAGTACATATAGAGAGTTTTAAATCATCATTTGAATCATACGTACTCACACACGTTCTTGTGTGTTTAAGGATAGACTTGAAAGGCTAAGGTGTGAGCTTTCAGAAAGAATAAGAAAATCATTGATTTATACGAAAAGATTCAACGATACTTGATACGCTACGGAATATAATCTCTATTCTTTTTATATGTTATTTAATATATCTATATAGGTATGATCCTAGCTGGAATTAATAAATTTAAAAAAAATTATATTATGGGCATTCTTATTTTTCTCATTTAATATCAATAGTAGTATAATATTATAATAATTATTGCCATATATGGGAGAATAGCGAATAATCATTGATTGAATTTCAAACGTGTTGCTCTGCCCGTCGATAAGGACCATACTTTGTAGCCACAGCCACCACAACTCAAAAACTCCACTCCATTAGTCTAATATTGTCTTATCCAAGCATAATCCCCATGTTATCGTTGAATTTCATATAATATGGATCCCAAATTTATTCTTAAACGAAATCATTCCCATGACTGTAAGTAACTTATGGGTGTATAAAATGCATAGTAGAAAACTATATATATATATATATATATATATATAGGGAATGACGGATCCTTCTTTTTTGCAACACCGATGTATCTTTTTTCTATTTTCGGCACCTGGATAGATATAATTCTAATTTTTTATATGATGATGTACATTGTAGGTATTTAGAATATCCTGCAAATTTTCAATAAATTCTTAATAGTTTACGAAGCCGAAAATAGAGTTCAAATTGTCAAATTTTACACGTGTACACAAAAAAACAGGCACGCGTGCAACAGACAGTTTAGACCCTGTTTAGGTACCATAATTTATTCAGAATTTCTTGAAATTTTGTAGGATGTACTAGATAGCTACAATGTATACCATCATATAAAAAAAATTGAGATTATAACTATTCAGGTACCGAAATAGAAAAAGGATGCACCGATATTGCAAAAAAAAGGGATGCATTGTAGTCGCTTCCTATATTTATATATTTAAATTGAATATTATCAATATAATGTGGCAAACAAATTAATTCAAATATTATATTTAAAATAAATGGATATTTGCATGAAAGTAACAATTTATTATGTTTGTAGCACTTAAGTATTCAAGTTATTTTTTAAAAAAAGTACATTCTGTTCATGTTTTGGTGTTGTTTAGTACAAGTACAACCGTCAATTATCACTGTTAAGTTTGATTACAACACGTAAGCAAAAGTACCCAATTAAATGGATATTTGTGGCGAAAGCACCTACTTAAATGAATATTTGTGGCGAAAGAACTTAATTAAAGGGATATTTGTGGCGAAAGTACAAAATTTAAGAGATATTTGCGGCGAAAATATCAAAGTTATAAGTAAATTTTACACCATAGTGGTGGACTTAAAGACGAAATAAATAGATGCATTAATCTGCACCAAAACATCGACAAAAGGTAATTTCGCCATCAAAAAAATAACTTAGGAACTTAAGTGCTACAAACACAATAATTTAGATACTTTCGCCGCAAATATCTGTAAAATAAAAAATAAAAATAAAAATAAAAACCATAGCATATTTAACTTACCAATTTCATATGGAGATTTAGTAACCTTATACCTTGTGTTAGAAGAACAAAGTTGGTGTCTGTCTTCAGTATAATATTAAAACCACAAAACTGTCAATGATACCGATTATGAACTTTGAAAACCTCATGAAAAAGGTGCTCAGAAATCCACTACTAAAGCCTACTTTTTATGTCCACATAATCAATGATACAGCAAAAACACAACTCCATCATTGAAATCGAGCATCCTATGAAGATCAATTATGAGTGGCTACATGTTAGAATATTTTATTGAATTAATTAGAGTTACCAAAACTATAATTCTAGTTAATTATGATTAAAGTTAATATTTAGATTAATTGATAGATATTCTCAATACGGTCAGCATTTAAGGTAGTTACTCAATATTGAGTCACCCAATATTTCATATCATATTGATTATCATATATTCTAACATCAATTGTGGCAGAAACATTGATGAAATGTCTCACCTATATAAATATAGGAGTCTGGTCTTCAAGCTCAACGCTTATTCTCATACTCCATCTAAAGAGCTAGTGAGACCTTGGAAGACCTTTACTCTCACTAATAATCTTTTCATTTCTTTTTGCAGATCTAAAGTTATTAGATCGAGGTTATCAAAATCAATGGCCGGAGGTATACTCTAACGATCATCTTTATTTTGTGACAATCCTATTCAGTTTATCCCAGATATTAGGATTGTTATGCATCTAGATAAATTATCTTACATTTGGTATCAAGAGTCATACTTACCTCTGCCTTCATATTGTTTCATGCATATATATATATGATTTATATATGCTTTGTATTCATATATACACATATTCATTTATGTATATGATTTGTATATTTGTGTTTTTTATTGCATTTTGTTTTTAGGAATGCTTCATTTATTAAATTTCAAACAGTGTTGGGCAATAAAACTAAAGAATAGGTTTCATTATATATGTGATAATTTTGTTATTAATTAAAATTTATTATCTTCCGTTCGTGTTTCGAATGATTTTGTGAGAGAAAAATGAGTGAAATTAAGAAAACAAAACTTTAAAAAAATTTGCATATATGTTCATGGTTGAAACTTAAGGAAAATCAAAGTTTGATTTATTATTGTTTCTTTAACAATCTAAGGTTATGAATCTTTAAGTTCATGATTTTCTAATGATTTTAAGAATGGAAAACTTGTTATAAACTCATAAAAACAAGCTTTTGATATCACATGTTCATGGTCAAAGGTTCATGGCCTAAGTTTTTTAGTTTTTTTTTATTCAAGCCGTTTTTCAATCTAAATAACATTAGAAACTCTTAAGCTTGTGTTTCCTAATGATTTGGTGCGTTAAAATAGTATTTTCCAACTGTTGAAAGTCACCGAAACCTCATAACCTGTTAATGGCCGAATATATTTTTTAATTTGAAGTATGATTTATTGTTATTTTTTAAGCAAAAAAAAAAACACTAGAAATCTATTAAGATAAGTGTTTCGAACCAATCTGGGCTGAAAATTCTAGTTTTGGACGTCGAAATCATGTTTATCTGATCGGGTTTTATTTCAGGTCGACGTGACCCATTTACAGAAACCGGGTCGATTTGACCCGGCTGGAGCTTGATGACATGGGAAACGACAAGTAGTTTTTCCCATGCAGCGTGAAAAATGACTCGTCGTTTGATGGGTCAAAAATTATAAAAAGAACTTAAGTAGTAACACAAAATGTCAGTAATAAGTCAACAAGAGTTATCAAAATTACTTCGAATAAATCTAGAGTTGTGAGTGTGTGCACCAAACTTGAACCTTCTTACCGCAAACCATAGCACATAAAGCCTTTGAAATTATGCCAAGTAAAAGTCTCAACTCCATTAACCTCTCATGTAATTGAAAATATTTAAAGTTTAAGGGTTTCACTCATGGAGTTGGAAAAGAAATAAGCACTCATCAAATGGGTATGTATTTAGGACAAACTCTTAAATAATTATTGAAACGAAGATAGGAAATAAACTATTTGGACAACCACTATAAAGAGTTCCACAAAACCAGTTTTTCGTGATTTTAAGTTAAATAGACAATCTTTACATTTATTCTATGAGCCATAAAATAAAACATGAAATTGATAAACACACTTTTTTTTTTTTGGACACAAGAGACAATATATGTAAAGAACGCTCTAGACTAATGCTTACAAAACATTCGCATAACATAATTTATAAAAGAATACCATCCATTATTAAAGTCTCAGGGGGACTTATTTAAAATCATGCAAGTTGGCGCCATAAGTTTAAAATAAAACATAGGTTTTTATGCAAAGTTCAAAGAAAACCAAATAATTTAAATAACAAAGCTCCGCTGATAATTTAGGAAAGTCTCTTAAAACAAAACATAATTTAAATGGCGTTCTACGTTGATCATTTTATCGTCCATAGGATTGCCCCACGCCATACACCCCATGATGAAAGAACTCCTCACGTCACCACGCGTGCCATAGAGAAAAATCTATTTGCTACCTGGAAGGAAAGTAAGGGGGTGAGCTAAAAGCCCAGTAAGGAAGTACAAGCAAATAAGCAAGTAAGAAAAACAACAAACAACCAAACACTAACGTTCATCTAAAACATCATGGTACGTCATAACGTAATCGTAACATATCATCATATCATAACATAATCGTATATATCATCATATCATAACATAACGTAACATATCATCATATCATAACATAACGTAACATATCATCATATCATAACATAACGTAACATATCATCATATCATAACATAAATGTGACATATCATCATATCACAAACATACAACATACATGATGAGCATGGAACGCTAGTTGTCCATGTCACCCTATGAGGTAAACAGGAGATCACTGGTCCTTGAATAACCTCGGCGCGTCCGCCCTAGGAGTTACGTCTCAATGTCCTTAGTAACTCGTTCGATGTATCTGGCATCGTAATCTGTTTGATGTATCTAACATCGTAATCTGTTTGATGTGAGTTACGTCTCAATGTCCTTAGTAACTCGTTCGATGTATCTGACATCGTAATCTGTTTGATGTATCTAACATCCATACACATATCACATTCAACATATCATCACATTATGGCATTCATAATTTCATAACAGTTCATTCATATAACAGCCTTACCATTCATAGCATAAAATCATAAAATCTATCTAACTTCCTTACCTCAGGTCCAAGCTAAGAATTTCACAATCTTTCAACGAGCCTATATCATAATCAAAATAACGTTTCTTAGGTTCATAAAATTACTATTTTTCCCTTCCATACAACTCATGTGTGCATGGGCCATGTACTCATGATAACAGTTACACTAAACATGCAATTATCGCCAAAAAGAATAATGCTCGTTCTACCCATTTTACTAACATGATTGTTTTATAAAAATCACATAGTTGAATAATAATCATGATTTTGGACGTAAAAGTTGATTTGCATGTAACATGCATACGTGGGAACATTGCGTAATAAAGACGTTTTCAAAAACGATAATTCTACATTTCTTTTATTATTTTAAAATCAATAGACATATTACACGCTTTATTTTTTCTTAAAATTTCTAAGTTGATTAAATTTCTCAAAACAATATTTTATTTTATAAAGTTATTTTATTTTAGCTTAAAAAAATAAAATATGTGACAATTTCATCCATTAATTTCTAATTAACAAGAATTAACCAAAAAGCTTGGATTTAATTAAAATGCCTATTTTTAATGTGTCCCTTTAGAAAAAATTTTTTTATCATTGTGTTACTTAAATGAGGTGAGAAAATTTATTTTAAGTGTGGAAAAATACATTTTGATTTAATTTATTTAAGACTTAGTTTTTAAGTAGCAAAAATCCATATGTGACAATTTAATAACAATTTTTTAACTTTTTTAAAACAAACTTTGAGCCACCATTTATTTTATTCAAAAATCACAAATAAATAGAGTCCAAATATTTTTCTCAATCAAAATAAATGAAAAATCATTACTTATCAAAATATGCATTCATACCATTAAAAATATCATTTTTCAATATTACCATAACTTAGGAAAAATAATTTATTCCAAAACTCACCAAATTCATTTTAGTGAAACTTACTTCAATATTTTATTACAAAAATTCCAGCAACTATTTTTATCATTAAAATCATCATATTCAATTTTATAAACTCATATTTTCTCAAAATTCAATAAAAATTCTGTAGGTAATTATTTGAGTAAAATATCATAACATGAGACTTAAAATCCTCTTTTTAATTTCATAAAAATTAACATATTCATCAAGAACATTATTTATGCATGCAACTCATCTTCTTATCAACTTTTACCCAATTATTTACAAAAAAAACAGCAAGCTTAATTCCTCATAAAACTCAACTTTTGTCTCAAAATTACATAAAATCATACATGTTTAAAATCTCATTATACTCTTATAATATGCATGATTCTAATATTACTAACATATTCACATGAATCCTTTTAAAAACCATTTGTTGCAATTCCATGAAAACCAACAAAACACTATCAATAACAATAACATATAGTAATTTATAAGCACCATATTCACATATGCCTTATATTAACCTAACATGTTTCTATCATTTATTTCATGCATCTTATAATTTAATCATTCAAAATATAACATGCATCTATCAAAATTTCATGGATCAAAATATCAAGATTGCCAATTATCCTCTTACCCATATAACATAGGTCCTAAAACATGGATCTAATATATTGTAAATCACACAACATCACACAAAATATCAAGAACACCCTTGGGTAAGCCTAGGCCGAAATCACCATACATGCACTCATAGATTATCACAACTTTTATGCATAGCAAAATCAACATCACAACCCTTTTTAACACTAGCCATACTCTCACAATATACAAATCCTATACACCAATCCTACCAAAATCAACCATTAGCATCATTAACAAAACCTCATAGACAACCCACCAAAAACAATATAAGGGCTAAGAAAAGACCATTACCTCTCTTGATTGTAAAATCAAGAACACAAAAGATCAATACCCAAACTCCACACCCTTGTTCAAGCCTAGGGTTTTTATTGGAAAACCACCATGAGGAAATGAAAGAACCCAAACACACACAAGAAAATAAAACAAGTCAATGACATATATCAATAAAAAGAGATTATACAAATGAGAATAACAAGAGGACATACTCTAAGAGGGGTTCCTCTTCACCTTCTTCTTCCTTCTTCCTTTCTTTCTTTCTTCCTCTCTCTCTCTCTCTCTACACGCCACTCTCTCTCTAGGTCACGGCAGCCACCCAAGAGCAATGGCTCTTCTCTCCTTTCATATCCCCTTTATCAAAATCCTCCCATAAAGTCTCCCCTAACACAATAAGGTAAGTTTCCATTTCCCATTTATTTTCTCTTAATTTCTCTTTATTTAAAAAGATATAAAGGAATAAAAATGATCATGCCTATCCCCAAAATAATTATTATCTTCAATTTTTTATTTTTATCACTTTAAGGAAATCATTCCTTTCCCACTAGGTCACACGCCCAAGCCCTCTTCTTCCCTTTCTTTTTTTTTTTTTTTTTTAATAAATTAACTCAAATAAAATCTAAAATAAGGAAACATAAAATGTGTAGAAAATCTACACATGTGCACCATGCTACCATGCACTAGCACACACTAAATCACTAGGGTGCATTACTATCTATCATGCACCTTAGTGCATTCCACCATAGCTCACATAATCACCTCAATTGTCACACTTAATTAAAATGTAACACTAATAGTAAAATAACATGTTACACAATTATTCACTTATTAAATTAATTAACCAAACAATTCTAACAATTAAATAAAATAATAAACAATCAAATAAAACAAATAATCAACCAAATAAAATAACAACACTTAAATAAAACAATTCATCACACTTAACATTTAAATCAAATAAATCACAAAATTTAAATAATCTAAAAAAAAAAATATTGGTGCACTACAATATAATTGAAAATGATAGAAATATTGATCTTGTGTCTTTCTCCCCACACCCCCCCCCCCCCCCCCCCCCCCTTTTTTTTTATCAAGAAGGAATAAACTTCATTGAACAAACAAGCAAATACACACAAGGCAAACTGCCCAAACAGAACCCAATACAAACCAGTCAAGAACCCACCCTCACATTACATACAATTGAAGCTTTCTTAAGAAGAGCTTGAAAAGAGGGACACCTTTCCTGCTATGAACACTATTCAATCTATATTTCACTAAAGTAATAATCTCTTTGGCTATACAATAAGCTGACAGTGAAAACCCATCAAAAATGCATCTATTCCTATTCCTCCAAACACTATAAACCACTGCAGCAAGTATCATATTCAGAGTTAAACTAAAACTGTCATTGTTCCCAGCACTAAGCCTAACTGTCCAATCCGAGAACTTAGTAGCCCAGGCAGGAAACCCAATCCAGAAGAGGATAAAAGACAAAACACTCTTGGATAAGCAGCACTCGAAGAACAGATGCTGATGGCTCTCCAAATGATCTTCACAGACAGGACAAAGAGAGATAGACAGCAGGATTTTAGCTTTAGCCAGGTTATCTCTGGTTAACAGGAAAGAATTAACCACCATCCATAACATGAACCTATGCTTAGGGAGGATTGAACGACTCCAAATAGCTCTTTTATAGGCCACTATTTGCTGATTAATAGATTTGTTATACAACTTTGATGGCTTAAATTTCCCAGATAAACCAGCAGTTGTCACCTCATCTTTGCTGAATTTGTTCCTTAAATGGAAGATTTTTCGCCAATATCAGCTAGTGTCCTGCTTCAAACTATAAGTCCAAAAGTCGACCCCCCTCAGATAGACATGTTGAATCCATTTAACCCACAGCGAATCCTGTTTAGAAGTGACTGCCTAGACGTATTTAGCCAGCAAAACTCTATTCCATCTAGTACCATCTCTAAGACCAAGCCCTCCAAAAGCCTTGGGGAGACACACCTGCTGCCAAGATTTGTATTTTTTTATATATATATATATGTATTTTTTTCTTTTTTTTCTTTTCTCTTTTCTTCTTCCTTTTTTTTTTCATGAACAACATAATAAAAGGCTCTCTAATAAGATTTTTCTATAGAAAATATTATCCCTAAAACATCATCCATTCATACCACAATACCTTGTCCAAATAATTATAACCATTTCTAAGAATCAATAAAAATTTAAAAGTTGTTTTCTTAAGTCTCACTTCTCACACAAAAGAATGAATTACTTAAACATGGCAAATTTCTAAGCAAATATGTGCTATCAACCATCTTACCACAATAATTTGCATGTGCATTAGGTAACTCTAGAGAAACTCTTAGTAATACAGATAACAAAAATTGACTCAAAAGTAACATTTTGCAAAAATAAATAAGTAATTTTTAAAAATTTGACCATGAAAATATTAATATGACAAAAATCAACATGAACATGCATGAATATGCTCACCACCCCCAACCAAAATCTGACAGTGTCCTCAATGTCTCAAAAGATAATAAATGTAAAAGAGTAGGGAAAGAGAACACCTGGATATCTAGCGTCGAGTGATAGAGCGAATATTGATTCTCTAAAACATGAAAAACTGAAAACACAAAATGATAACAAATAAAATAAAATGACAAAAGGGAAATAAACAGAAAACAAACCTATGTACAAACAATTTGGAACACTACTCAGACTTGGTAAATCGGTTCCACGAGAGTGACTTCTTCAGGCTGGGTCACCCTCTCTATGTAGTGTTTCAGTCGCTGGCCATTTACTTTGAATTCTCTCCCACCAGTTGGGTCTATGACCTCAACAACACCGTTGGGAAAGACAGATTTCACAACATATGGGCCAGTCCACCTTGATCTCAGCTTGCTAGGGTGGATATGCAGACGAGAGTCATAAAGATGCACTCGTTGGTTTGGCTCAAATTCTTTTCTTAGGATCTGCCTGTCATGAGCCACTTTCATTTTAGCGTTGTAGATCCTAGAGTTGTCATAAGCATCGTTCCTTAACTCTTCAATTTCTGACAACTGAAGCTTACGATTGAATCCTGCCGCCTTGAGATCAAAATTTAGGCTTTTAACTGCCCAATAAGCTTTGTGTTCCAGCTCAACAGGAAGGTGGCAGGCTTTACCATAGACTAGCCTATGAGGAGACATACCAAGTTGAGTTTTGTAAGCAGTGTGGTATGCCCAGAGAGCATCGAGAAGTCATGAGGACCAATCTTTGCGGTCAGGATTAACCATTTTTTCTAAGATTTGCTTAATTTCTCGATTAGCTAACTCAGCTTGGCCATTTGTCTGTGGGTGATAAGGCAATGCAACCTTATGAATTACACCATATTTTTGCATTAAGGTCTCGAAAGAATAGTTGCAAAAATGGGTGCCTTGATCACTTATGATAGCGCGAGGTGTGCCAAACCTAGATAACACATTTTCCTTTAAGAACTTCACAACAGTTGTGTTATCATTATTTTGACAAGGCACAACTTCCACCCATTTTGAGATATAGTATATGGCGAGAAGAATGTAAAGGTAGCCAAAAGAAGGTGGGAATGGTCCCATAAAGTCTATCCCCCAACAATCGAATATTTCTATTACAATAATTGGGTTTAATGGCATCATATGTCATCGGGACAGGGAACCTAATTTCTAACACCTTTCACATGATCAACAGAAATTGTTAGTGTCTTTGAACAAAGTGGGCCAATAAAGACCACACTGTAAGATTTTTGCAGCAGTCTTTTTCATAGAAAAATGACCACCACAAGCTTCATTATGACAAAAGTTCAGAACACTAAAAATTTCATCATCTGGAATGAAACGTATCATAATTTGGTCGGGGAAATACTTGAAAATATATGGGTCGTCCCAATAAAAGTTACGAACCTCGACCAAAAATTTACGTTTATCTTGTGCACTCCATGCAGTTGGAAGTTCGCCAGTCACTAAGTAATTGATGATATGAGCGTACCATGGCAACTTAGTGACCGCGAAGAGATGTTCATCAGGGAAGTCATCTTGAATGGCTGGGCCATCAACGGAATCAGAAAATTCAAGACGAGATAAGTGGTCCGCTACCACGTTTTCAACTCCTTTCTTGTCTTTTATAGTCAGATCAAATTCCTGTAACAGAAGGATCCACCTAATTAAACGCACCTTAGCATCCTTTTTGGAAAGGAGGTATTTTAAGGCAGAATGGTCCGTAAAGACTATGATAGGTGAACCAATCAGGTAGGAACGAAACTTGTCAAGTGCGAATACTATAGCAAGTAACTCTTTTTCAGTGGTAGAATAGTTCATTTGAGCACTTTAAGAGTTCTACTTGCGTAATAGACAACGAAGGGCTTCCCTTCCCTTCTTTGACCTAAGACGGCCCTATAGCATAATTGCTAGCATCACACATGATTTCGAACGGTAAGTTCCAATCTGGTGGCTGAATGATAGGGGCTGAAGTGAGTTTTGCAACGAGCGTTCGAAAAGATTCCTCACACTCAGGTGTCCAACTAAACACAACATCTTTTGCTAGGAGGTTTGACAAAGGGCGAGCAATTGTTGAAAATTTTTGTATGAACCTCCTATAGAATCCTGCATGCCCAAGAAAAGATCGAATGTCTTTAACAGTCTTGGGGGTGGGCAGCTTTGATATGAGTTCAATCTTTGATTGATCAACCTCAATTCCTCGTTTCGACACGACATGCCCCAAGACTATGCCTGATGGCACCATGAAATGACACTTTTCCCAGTTGAGTACCAAGCCTTTCTCTTTGCAACGTTTAAGCATAGACTCTAAATTGAGAAGGCTTGATTCAAAGGAATCTCCAAAGACTGTCAAATCATCCATGAATACTTCCATACATTTCTCGATCATATCACTAAATATGCTCATCATACATCGCTGGAAAGTGGCTGGAGCATTGCACAGGCCAAATGGCATGCGCCGAAAGGCAAAAGTACCAAAAGGACAAGTGAATGTGGTCTTATCCTGATCTTCTAAGGCAATCTCGATTTGGTAATACCCTGAATAACCATCGAGAAAACTATAGAAAGGATGAGCTGCCACATGTTCCAATATTTGATCAATGAATGGAAGTGGAAAATGGTCTTTGTGGGTGGCTGCATTTAACTTTCTATAATCAATGCACATGCGCCACCCAGTTGTGACCTTGGTAGGAACAAGTTCCCCTTTTTCATTTTGTACCACTGTTACCCCAGATTTCTTGGGAACAACCTGAGTTGGGCTAACCCATTTACTGTCAACAACAGGATAGACTATGCCAAAATCCAGAAGTTTCAAGACTTCAGTCTTTACTACTTCCTTCATCGTTGGGTTCAATCTTCTTTGAGGGTCACGACGCGGTATAGCCCCGTCTTCCAATTGAATGTGATGGGAGCAAATTAAAGGACTAATACCTTTGATGTCAGCTATTGTCCATCCTAATGCATCTCTTTGTTCTTGCAACACATTGATGAGTTGGCGCTCTTGTGTGGCAGTGATCTTGGAGGATATTATGACAAGAAAAGTGTTGTCAGCTCCCAAGAAAACATGCTTAAGACCGTCAGGAAGTTGGGCCAACTTTGGTTTAGGAGCTTGTTCAATGGATGGTTTTGGTGTTTCTCGATCTTGAGGGAGTTCCTCAAAGATTGGATTCCAAAACATGGTTCTTCTAGCCTGTGAGTGTTTGATGATTTCAGGGTTGATTACAGACTCATCGGGCTCCGAACTTTCTGAAATTTGGAAGAGGTGATTAAAATGATTAGATGTGTATTTCGATTCGACCTCTTTCGAAATAAGTGTATCGATCAGATAGGATTGGAAACACTCATCGTTGTCAGGTGGTTGTTTGCCAATGTGGAAAACATTTACTTCTAGAGTCATGTTCCCGAAAGAGATTTTCATAAGACCATTCCTACAGTTAATGAGTGCATTAGCTATTGCGAGGAAAGGTCTACCAAGAATGATGGGAATTTTGGACTCTATACTCACTTCAGATTGTGTGTCCAAGATGAGAAAATCAACAGGGTAATAGAATTTTTCAATTTGAATAAGAACGTCTTCTACTATTCCCCGAGGTTTCTTAACTGATCGATCAGCCAGTTGTAGCACCACAGATGTGGGCTTGAGTTCTCCTAGACCTAATTGCAAGTATATTGAATATGGCATGAGATTTACACTTGCTCCTAAGTCTAGAAAGGCTTGACCAAATTCCTGTTCCCCAATTTGACATGAGATGGTGGGACAACCAGGATCTTTGTACTTAGGCGGTGTCTTGCAGTCAATTACCGCGCTAGCTTGTTCTGCCAAGAATGAATTTTTCTTGACATGGTGCTTTCTTTTAACGGTGCACAAATCCTTGATAACCTTGGCATAAGCCGGCACTTGTTTGATCACATGCAACAATGGCAAGTTGATCTTCACTTGTGTTAAAAGGTCTAGGATTTCACCATGATTTTCCATTACCTTTCCAGTGGATTTCAAAGCTTGAGGAAAGGGTGCCTTTATTGGAATGCTTATTGGCACATCATCATCTGGAGCGGGCATTGATGTACTCGTTGTCTTAGTTAACGGTGAAACTGTACTTTGACCACTTCGAGTAGTGATGGCATTAACCTCTTTGAAATTTGTATCTGCAGAGGAGGAGGTTTGTGCCATGTGTTGCCCTTTTTGATGGATTAGAGGTTGAGTGGGAAGTCTCCCATGCTCTTGAATCGCCAAAGTAGTGTTTAGCTTTGTCATTTGGACTTTCATGTCTTTCATTTCCTCTACCATTTGTGTGAAACAAGAATTGATCTCTTGAGTTGAGGCTATCTGAGTTTGCGCAAGCATTTGCAAAGTATTCTCAAGAGAATTACTTGATTGCATGTTATTTTGAGGAGCAATGTATGATTTTGGTGGTTGTTGCTGCTCAGGCCTCCATTAGCTTCCAGATGCTTGGTTCGAATCCTTCCAGCTGAAATTTGGATGGTTGCGCCAACCAGGATTGTAAGTGTTTGAGAAAGGGTTATAAGGCTTCTTGTAATCCCCTAAAGCATTGCAATGTTCCTCATTTCCTCCTCTTAGCTCACTAAGAGTTGGGCACTCTTGCGGTTTATGTTCCGTCATGTAAAGAACGCCCTAGACTAATACTTACAAAACATTCGCATAACATAGTTTATAAAAGAATACCATCCATTATTAAAGTCTCAGGGGGACTTATTTAAAACCATGCAAGTTGGCGCCACAAGTTTAAAATAAAACATAGGTTTTTATGCAAAGTTCAAAGAAACCAAATAAATTAAATAACAGAGTCCCACTGATAATTTAGGAAAGTCCCTTAAAAACAAAACATAATTTAAATGGCGTTCTACGTTGATCGTTTTATCGTCCATAGGATTACCCCACGCCATACACCCCATGATGAAAGAACTCCTCACGTCACCACGCGTGCCATAGAGAAATCCAATTTGCTACCTGGAAGGAAAGTAAGGGGGGTGAGCTAAAAGCCCAGTAAGGAAGTACAAACAAATAAGCAAGTAAGAAAACAACAAAAACCAAACACTAACATTCATCTAAGACATCATGGTACGTCATAACGTAATCGTAACATATCATCATATCATAACATAATCGTACATATCATCATATCATAACATAATCGTACATATCATCATATCATAACATAACGTAACATATCATCATATCATAACATAACGTAACATATCATCATATCATAACATAAATGTGACATATCATCATATCACAAACATACAGCATACATGATGAGCATGGAACGCTAGTTGTCCATGTCACCCTATGAGGTAAACAGGAGATCACTGGTCCTTGAATAACCTCGGCGCGTCTGCCCTAGGAGTTACGTCTCAATGTCCTTAGTAACTCGTGCCATGTATCTGACATCGTAATCTGTTTGATGTATCTAACATCGTAATCTGTTTGATGTGAGTTACGTCTCAATGTCCTTAGTAACTCGTTCGATGTATCTGACATCGTAATCTATTTGATGTATCTAACATCCATACACATATCACATTCAACATATCATCACATTATGGCATTCATAATTTCATAACAGTTCATTCATATAACAACCTTACCATTCATAGCATAAAATCATAGAATCTATCTAACTTCCTTACCTCAGGTCCAAGCTAAGAATTTCACAATCTTTCAACGAGCCTATATCATAATCAAAATAACATTTCTTAGGTTCATAAAATTACTATTTGCCCTTCCATACAACTCATGTGTGCATGGGCCATGCACTCATGATAACAGTTACACTAAACATGCAATTATCGCCAAAAAGAATAATGCTCGTTCTACCCATTTTACTAACATGATTGTTTTATAAAAATCACATAGTTGAATAATAATCATGATTTTGGACGTAAAAGTTGATTTGCATGTAACATGCATACGTGGGAACATTGCGTAATAAAGACGTTTTCAAAAACGATAATTCTACATTTCTTGCTTTTATTGTTTGAAATTCAATAGACATATTACATGCTTTATTTTTCTTATAAATTTCTAAGTTGATTAAACTTCTCAAAACTTTATTTTATTTTATAAAATTATTTTATTTTAGCTCAAAAAATAAAATATGTGACATCTCCATTAATTAATCTCAAATTACAAAGAATTAACCAAAAAGCTTGGATTTAATTAAAATGCCTATTTTTAATATGTCCCTTTTAAAGATATATTTTATCATTGTGTTACATAAATGATGTGAAAAATATATTTTTAGTGTGGAAAAATACATTTTGATTTAAATTATTTAAGACTTAGTTTTTATGTGACAAAATCCATATGTGACAATTAAATAACAATTTTTGACCTTTTTAAATCAAACTTTCAGCCACCATTTATTTTCTCAAAAATCACAAATAAATAGAATCTAAATATTTTTCTAAATCAAAAGAAAGGAAAAATCATAACTTGTCAAAATATGCATTCATACCATTAAAAATACCATTTTTCAATATTACCATAACTTAGGAAAAATAAATTATTCCAAAAACTCATCAAATTCATTTTAGTGACATTTACTTCATATTTTATTACAAAAATTCCAGCAATTGTTTTTATCATTAAAAATCACCATAATCAATTTAAAAGCTCATATTTTCTATAAAAAAATCAATAAAAATTCTGTAGGTAATTAATGGAGTAAAATATCATAACATGAGACTTAAAATCCCCTTTTTAATTTCATAAAAATTAACATAATATCAAGAACATTACTTATGCATGCAACTCATCTTTTTATCAACTTTTACCCAATTATTTACAAAAAAACAGCAAGCTTAATTCCTCATAAAACTCAACTTTTGTCCCAAAAATTTCATAAAATCATACATGTTTAAAATCTCACCATACTCTTATAATATGCATGATTCTAATATCACTAACATATTCACATGAATTCTTTTAAAACCATTTTTTTTTCTATTCCATTGAAAACCAACAAAACACTAACAATGACAATAACATATAATAACTCATAAGCACCATATTCACATATACCTTATATTATCCTAACATGTTTCTATCATGATTTTCATGCATCTTATAATTTAATCATTCACAATATAACATCCATCTATCAAAATTTCATGGATCAAAATATCAAGATTGCCAATTATTATCTTACCCATATCACATAGGTCCTAAAACATGGATCTACTATATTGAAATTCACTCAACATCACAAAAATATCAAGAACATACTTAGGTATGCCTAGGCCGAAATCTCCATGCATGCATTCATAGATTATCACAATTTTTTTATGCATAGCAAAATCAACATCACAACCCTTTTAACACAAATCATACTCTCACAATATACAAATCATATACACCAATCCTACCAAAAATCAACCATTAGCATCATCATCAAAACCTCATAGACAACCCACCAAAAACAATATAAAGGCTAAGAAAAGACCATTACCTCTCTTGATTGTAAAACCAAGAACACAATAAGATCAATACCCAAACTCCACACCCTTGTTCAAGCCTAGGGTTTTTATTGGAAAACCACCATGAGGAGAAGAAAGAATCCAAACACAAAACAATAACACAAGTCAATAACATATTATCAATAAAAGAGATTATACAAATAAGAAAAACAAGAGGACATACTCTAAGAGGGGTTCCTCTTCACCTTCTCCTTCCTTCTTTCTTTCTTTCTTTCTTCCTCTCTCTCTCTCTCTCTCTCTCTACACGCCACTCTCTCTCTCTCTCTCTCTCTCTCTCTAGGTCACGGCAGCCACACAAGAGCAAATGGCACTTCTCCTCTTTCATTTCCCCTTTATCATAATCCTCTCATAAAGCCTCCCCAACAAAATAAGGTAAGTTTCCTTTTTCTATTTATTTTCTCTTAATTTCTCTTTATTTAAATAGATATAAAGGAATAAAAATGATCATGCCTATCCCCAAAATAACTATTGTCTTCAATTTTTTTTATTTTTATTACTTAAAAGAAATCATTCCTTTCCCACTAGGTCACACGCCCAAACACTCTTTTTCCCTTTCTTTTTATTTTTATTTTTTATAAATAAATAAATTAACTCAAATAAAATCTAAAATAAGGAAATATAAAATGTGTAGAAAATCTACACATGTGCACCATGCTACCATGCACTAGCACACACTAAATCACTAGGGTGCATTACTATCTATCA
The DNA here is from genome assembly GCF_963169125.1 of Humulus lupulus. Taxonomy (NCBI): domain Eukaryota; kingdom Viridiplantae; phylum Streptophyta; class Magnoliopsida; order Rosales; family Cannabaceae; genus Humulus; species Humulus lupulus. The sequence goes on from NC_084795.1 coordinate 92,399,125, forward strand.
TGCACCTTAGTGCATTCCACCATAGCTCACATAATTACCTCAATTGTCACACTTAATTAAAATGTAACACTAATAGTAAAATAAACATGTTACACAATTATTCACTTATTAAATTAATTAACCAAACAATTCTAACAATTAAATAAAATAATAAACAATCAATAAAACAAATAATCAACCAAATAAAATAACAACACTTGAATAAAATAATTCATCACGCTTAACATTTAAATCAAATAAATCACAAAAATTTAAATAACCAAAAATAAAAAAAAAAAATTGGTGCACTACACGTCCCTCCACAGATGAAGCATGGATCTCGTGTCTCTACCTTTGCAGCCATGTGGATTCCTCTACCTTCTTGAGATTTGAAAGCCTCGAATTGTTGTCTCAATGATTCAATTTTTCTTTTGACGTTGTCATCTTCCCTCAATCGGTAGATTCCAGTTGATCGTGGCTTGTCCATTGGACTCGGTCCATTCCATGTGTAGGACTTTTCAGCAAGATCGTCAAGGTACTCAAAAGCTTCATCAGGATCTTTTTGAAGGAATTCGCCATTGCACATCATTTGTACGAATTATCTTTGTCCAGTTGTGAGACCGTCATAGAAATAGTTGATCAAACGCCAGCTTTCGTATCCATGATGTGGGCATTGATTTATCAAATCTCTAAACCTCTCCCAGACCTGATGGAAAGTTTCGTGGTCTTTATGGATGAAGGAAGAGATTTGCCTCTTAAGGCTGCTAGTCTTATGGGGCGGGAAATATTTGGCAAAGAATGCTTTTGTCATTTCGTCCCATGTTCCGATAGATCTAGGCCTTAAGGAATACAACCAACTTTTTGCTTTGTCTTTGAGTGAGAAAGGAAAGAATTTCAATCTCACAATGTTGGTGACATCAGCACGGTTGTTGAATGTAGCCACCACCTCTTCGAATTCCTGTATATGCACGTACGGACTCTCATTTTCCAACCCATGGAAGGTTGGTAAGAGGTTAATCATGCCGGGTTTGAAATCGAAATTTGGCATATTGTTGGGATACATTATGCATGAAGGTGTGGCTGTACGCGTAGGATGTAAATATTCCTGTAGCGTTCTTGGTTGGACTTCATCTTGATGAGCCATCGTGGGTGGTTCGGGAAGTCTCGGTGAATCGGGAGTGTTTGAACGAATGGAAGAAAGCGACGAACTAGGAGAGTTTTCTAAAGTTTCTACTTGTTGTCTCACAAATCTCCCTAGTGCGTCTCTGTTTCGTGGCATATATATATTTTTTTGTAAGTATTATAAGCGCAAATGTATAATAATGTAATAAGTATACACCAAAATGTTCCCAAGCCAATTGGAAAGGCTGCCAAGGTACCACTTTAGGCCCAAGAGCTTTTCTAGAATCCCCGAGGTTCTTAGAAAAGATTGGAGGGTAACGCTAACACAGACCTTATTTAAGAACCAATTTTTCTAAGACAGAACAAGTTTGGTTTTTACTAATTTCCAAAATTACACAAATGTTATCAATACTTTGTTTGATTTTTTTTTTTTAAATTTATGCTTTTTTCGGAAAAAAAACCTAATTCTATAAAATAAAATTCTAAACCTAAAAATAAAATGAAAAAAATTAATAAATAAAAATTAATAAGGAAAAATAAAATAAAAGAGAAATTAAAAATTATACTACTTTTTTTTTAAATAGAAAGAAAAAAAAATTACTATGCAAACCTTTAATTGTAGAATTACCTCCCCGGAAACGGCGCCAAAAATTGATATCGCCCAATAACTCCTAAGCGGTCGCAGTAGTAATCAGGCTATGTCGTATCCACAGAGAGGTAAAATACAAAATTAAAAGGAAGATTAGTAAATTAAAAATAATAAACTTTGGAAAAATGTAAATTTGAAAAAGAATATAAACATTTAAATGAATAAAATCGAGGAATTAGAATCAGAAAGAAAGTATGGAAGGCATAAGTTTCATTCATGCAAACATATATATATTTTAATAAAATTGATTCATTATACTCAACTATAATTCTACACCATTAATTATAGTTGGAAAATATATATAATAAAGCTCACCTTAAAATATGTTCTTTAATTAAATTATACTAACTTCTAATTTTAAAAACCTATCATATTATATACTTTAGAGAGACAAAATACCAATGGCAGAATGCAGTAAAAAGCATATAATATAACAAATATTCTAAATTAAATTAAAAACCTAAATTACATAAGAAGAGCATGACCAGACTTATGTAAAAGATAATAATAAATTTAGAATAAAAATTAGAAGAAAATAAATTTAATTGTAACAAATATATAGAAATGAAGAACAAAATAAAGAATCAATATATTAAAAATATAATGTTAAACATGAACTCCACTCTAGCCTTTCCACAATAAAATTTAGCCTAAAATATACATTGTTTTCACTCACAAAAATGTAAAAGAAAAATAGGAAAAATAAGTGTTTTTCTCTCCAATACTCTCTACTATTCCTTCCACAATCTGCTCCAATTTTACCCCATTTGGTACTCTATTTATAGTGTAAATAGGACTCAAAAACGTGTAAAACCATGTACAAAATAGTGGGAAAGTGGCATAAAAAACTGGTGGAAGTAGGGAAAATGTGTTGAGTCGTGGGTGACAGGGACTGATTGTGGCAGGCGGCTGGTCGGGTGCATGGGGAGCAGGTGTTGACGACGAGGGACAGGTGGCGTGCTTGGGTTGGAGGCGTCAGTCGTGGCAGGCGCGTCAGCGTCAGGTGGCAGGTGCGGCTGTCAGTGGCTCGGCTCGGCTGGCGTGCGGCTTGGCGGCCTTGTCAGCGGCTGGAAGCTTGGCTGGGTGAATGGGGAGCTGTCATTTGGCAACGTCAGGTGGCAGCTGAAGCTTTGGGTTTGGGCTCCATTTTGGGCCATTTCATCTTCAAAAATGCCATTTTCTTCATGATTTCTTCAATTTTAATTCTTTCTTTCTCCTTTCTTTTTCTTTGTGTCAAAAATACATTTTATTTCCTGAAAATTAAACACAAATTAAATTAAAATTAATATTTTGAAATATAAAATATATGACAATAAATCCATGAAAATATTAATTAAAACTTAATTAATTTTACACTTTAAGATTAATAAAATGATATTTTTGAGCACTAATCAATGGGTCATACGGCACACTCAAGGGGGAAACGACATGGCAGTTTCAAAAAAAAATTGTAATAACCAAGGTTATTATTTTCTTATAAGCTCCTTAAATATGACCATAGGTTAGCATTTATTATAGTTTATAGTTTATTTGAGTGGTGAAAATTAAAAAGATTGCTTTAAGTTTAAATTATTTATTTTAAGGTATGATCTTGGAAGTAATTATAATTTAGATAATTATAATTATTATAGCTTGTAATTTATGGGATTTTAGTAAATGATTAAATTAGTGCATATTTTTAAGTATTTTTTAATTAAATTAGAATATAGTTTTATTAAAGAATAATGCACACATGTTATTTGGTGGTCTAAGAAGTATACATGTGGCATTAAATTAAGTCCCAATTATTTAAAATTAGCTAGTATGGTCGAATTTCCCTATGGTATTAGTAGGTGAAATTTTTGTGAATTAATTAAATTAATATTAGAGCTAAATTGATTGAAGAACAAGACTAGGTGGCGTGGGAAGCATAAGAATAGGCAAGGATGGACTAGTTTGAATTAAGTGACTATGTGTCAACAAAAGCTAGTTAAAAGGAGATTAGAAATTTAGTTTAAGGAGTCAAAAACTAAGTAGAGAAAATAGTGGGTTGGTTGTACTAGAAATAACTAAGATTTGAAAGTTTTTTAATTTGAATGGCTTAGGTGTATGCATGGGAGACTAAGGAGCAAACAAATGTTTGACTCCATTTTGTTACATAAAAGGCTATGTGGCATGATGGGAGATGATGTAGCAACAAGGAATGAGCAATATAGGGCTGGTCGAAATTACCTAAGGGAAGACTAAGTTTGATTTTGTAAAATTTGTTGAATGGAGTTGAAGAGAACCAAGGAAAAGAGTTGGGGTTAGAGCCTATAAGTAGAGCCTTTCGCTACTTCATTTTTCACACTCAAAATAAAAGCTTCCAATCCTCTCATTTTCGAAATCCATAGCTCCCAAAAGCTCTCATCCTTTTGCCCCATAAATACACCAATAGTCGAACCACAATAACCTTTATAGTGCTCAAGAATTTTTTTTTATTATTATCTCTATAGAGCCTCGAAACACTATAGCCATTATAAACTCTAGGCCCGAAACACTAAACCCTGTCAAACCACTAAATAGTTGAAATCTACTCAAGTATTAAAGCTCTTGGTGTCGTTGTTGGAGATAGGCATTAGAGTGAAGGCTCGGGATTTCATCTTTTGGTTCTAGGGTGGAGGTATGACTTTATGAAGTTTAGAATTCTTGGAAGTATAGTTTTATTATAAGTATCTAATTTAAATCTTTTATGTCACATATAAAGGTTTTTGGCGATTCTCTATAGCAAAATCATTCTATTTTCTTATCTTTTTCCACACTCAAGGTAAGGAAAATTAGGTATATTAGTTTATGACCTAGTTTGTGATATGCATGACCCTAACATTTCAGGTACAATAAGAAGATAAGTGTGGCTGGACTTAAGGTGTTCATAAATGTATGACCAACCTAAGTTGATGTCTGGCAGGCTCCATTGCCAAAATTGTATGACAGACTTATGTTCGGGGCTTAATTATCACCCATGTATAAGCACTTATCTTTTTCTTATACCTGTCTTGTTATTATGACCTATGATTATGACCTGCGTTATGACCTAGAATATATTATGATCTTGTATGATTAGTATAAATTAGTGTTGTTATGAACTCTTGTATGATCTTATGGTATGTTTGTTATGACTATGTGGTTATATGATTGCTTGTTTGTATTTTCCTTATTGGGCTTAGAAGCTCACTCCTTATGATGTTGTTGTACAGACAATTGAGGATAGAAATGTCAGTGGCAAGTGGGACCTAAGAGCTTAGTGATGTATTCGTGGGGACTATATAGTCGAGAATGATCAACGGGCCTATGGTTTTATTTGCAAATCATTTTCTTTTAAGTTTTTCATTTATTTCTAATGTTGCTCATTTTATTTTGTTAAATACTATTATTTTATTTTTCTAAAGACATCAGATCCCTTTGTTTATTATGATTTTTCTTAAATAAAGGAACAATATTTATGTTTATGATCCAACGCTGTGTTCTCGATAATATTATGAGAAAATAGGGCGTTACAAAAATTAAGAAAAATTTGAATATTTAAGTTTTTAAAATGTTTTTGTAAGTTATATGTTTTCTTAGTTTCTACATTAATTTAGGAAATAAATTTAATTTTAATTTTGCTTATATTAATTATGCATACAATTTTGGTAATTTATATGTTATTTGGAAATTAATTTAAAATGTGCAAAAAAAATTATTTGGTATATTTATTGCATGATTTATTTTTATTTATCGGGCATGCTATAATGATAATTGTACTGATTTAAGAATGTAATTACATTTAATTTTTTACAATTAAGATTTAGCATAATTATTTATTAATTTATGAAATTGATTTATTTCCTTATTAAGTATTATTTTTTAAATTAATTCTATCATTTAATTATTTATGGAATCATTGCATTTATTTTTTTTATCATACATATAAATGTAGTGCATTGTACTAATTTTGTATGTTTATTTATGTAATATTTATTATTACTAAAATTAATTTTTGATATATTATATGTCTGATTTTATGGATTAAATGCATGATATATATTTCATATTTGTACTTTTATGCTTAAATATTATTTGCATAATGTTATTCATGTTATATAATTTATTATATTTTATGAGTATAATTAAGTGTATAAAAATTAATATAATATACATTTAATTATAATTAATTTTTACTATATAAAAATATACTCATAAAATTTCAGAATTTTTTTAAGTATAAATAAATGTGTCAAAGTGATTCATATAATTTTATTTAATTATAGAATAGCTGCAACATCTTTAGTTAAATAAAATTATATATTATGACAATAAGGATCACATAAATAGTTTAGACACTAATTATAATTAAAGTACAAAATAAATTAGACTCAAAATTTTTAACATACAGTTCAGTTAAAACTAAGCACTTTAAGATTCATAAAATATTCTCTAATTACTTAGATGAAATAATTAAGTTATGAATAATACATTAAAAATTTTGTGGTTAACATGGGAAAGCATGAAACTGAGACAATGCTTAACCTAGAATGATTTTTATTGATCTTTGGACGACCACACTAGGAGCACTTGGTGATTGCCTATTATGTTGCTGCATAGTTGTTCTTAGGAATTAAGTAGAGCCTAAAACATAACGTCTAGTGAACCATATAATTTTAAATAATTAGGAAGTAGCCACAATATCTCTAATTATATAAAATTATATATTAAGTTGATTAGGATCACATAATGGACATAAATTTTGATTGGTTATGTAGATATAATAATTTTACACCACATGGATTTTATAAAGTTTATATAATTAATTAGGATATCATATTAAACTAATTTTCTTAATCTACCCACATGAGTTATGATAATTAATTTAATATTTTTATCATAAAGTTTATTTAGATAGAAATATCGAACCTTAAGTTTTCATTTGTTTGATCAAACTATCATAATGTACATATAAACTATCATAATGTACATTGGTAATGTTGGGGTTTTATGCCCTAATTAAAACCCAAATTCTTTGTAATCTCATTTTATTATCAATAAAAGAATAGAAATCATTTTTTGACTTGGTCAATCACTTTGCTCACATGTTTTATTTTCATGATTATTTGTTTAATATAAACTTCTATTAAATCTCGAGCATATAGCTAATCTTATTTATCGTGACGTAATCACGGTGGAATATAAATATGATTATATGTTCAAAATAAGTTAGTCCTAAGATTAGTCAGTGCCCAGGATTTACACTGACTTGCCAATCTACGATATGATCTACTTACACATTACAGTGTTATGTTCTTTCCAGAACATTAGCAAAATAGATAAGATCGGATGTATTTGTTACATCGGACAGGACCGATATTGACAGTTGATAAGATAAGTAAACATACCGTTATTATCTATTCTAGTCATATCATATAGTTGACCATAGGTCAATTCAATCTCAATTCTGAGTGGTTAGTATTCTAACTGATTGTATTATTTGAGTTCTTTGACTTGTTCATTACCACCTTACCCTACGGACTAGCCCATACTTACATCTTGGGAACTCGGTAGTATAATTGAGTGGGAGTGTTAATCATAGATATGAACATCTATAGCTTCTAATGAAGAAGTGAAACGATGGTTTCCTTTTAGTTTGGTTCAAGGTGATAAATGATAGAGATCTCATTTCAGTAATTAAATTAGTTTACTGAAATATCATTTACAAGGAACTAAGTGTTTTAAGGATAAAATACAATGAGGGGTAAAACGGTATTGTAGTCCTATCTCATTGTAGACCGTCTATAGAGGATTGAGTGACAATTATGGTTGTAACAATGGTTAATTAATAGCGTATCTATATTTGATATAGAGCGTTCTATGAATTCAAGAGTGCAATTCCGAGTCTATAGTGGAGTCACGAGGAATTAATAAGTTAGTAAATTTATTTGTTAGATTTATGATAACTTATTGGAGCTTGATTTCATAGGCCCATGGTCCCCATTGTACCTTGGATAAAACCATCTAGATAGTCTCAATTAATTGATTTAATCATCAATTAGAATGATCAAAGTTGACCAGGTCAATTTTGGATAGTTTCACAGAGTTGTGTAATTTTGAGAAGAAAAGAGAAATTATGGCAGATTTATTAATTAAGATAAATTGGTATCTAAATTAATAAATAAATTTAAATCAAGGTTCAAATTATAAATAATTAATTTGATAAAGGATTTAAATAATTATTTGATTAATTAAATCAATAGAAAATAATACAGGCCTTGATTTTAAGTCCAATGGGCTTATAATCAAATGGGAAATTTCACGGGCCTATAGCCCATGATAATTTCGACCTAGGGCTTCAAAATGACTATTATTTTATTGATTTTTTTAATTAAATTAAATGGCCTAATTGAGTCTATAAAAGGAGTGCTTAGAGAGAAGTCAAAAAGAGAAGTTTGATAAGTCAAAAGTCAGATTTTCTGATAGTTTTAGATTCTCTCAAAACACAAGTCCTTTTCTAAACCTCTTTGTTATTTTCTCTTCTTCTCTCTATATCTATCTCATGTGTTGAGAATTTCCCACACTAGTCTAGGTGGTTCTAAGGATACATTGGAAGATTGTGAAGAAAATAGAAGATCGTTCCGTTTCTTGATAATACTCTGCGACAGAAAGGATACAAGAGTTAGAGAAACCAAAGGAAGGACTCTTAATTCCGATGCGTATATTGTAAGTATAATATTATTTGTTTCTCTTTGAATTCAATTTTAGAAACATGTTTTAGGCTATCTCATATTAATTTGTTTAATATTAGATATACATGAAAATATATAAAGATCTTGTATAAGCTTTTCCAGCAGGTAAAACATTGTAGGGCCTCAAAATTTTACTTAGTTAGATAGTATTATCTTATGTCGTAGTATTTTAGTTTTCAAGATATTGGTTCAAGCCGGAAATTATTTGGAAACTCGTTGAGCTAGTTATGAATTTTATAAGTTTAGCCTATAGTTTAGAAATATTAATTTTATCATAAGGTTTAATCATTGAAGTTGGTCCTAGAAATATTATTTATTATAGCCTAAGATTTAAATAGAATAATTAAGAATGTGACATTTGTCACATGTATGTTTATTAAGGATTTAAAGATTTTAGATGAATAAAATAATCAAAGATAAGCCTAGGAAGTCTAGAACCTTTCCTCAGATGCTAGGATCTCGTATTACTCAGTCAAAGTGGTTTAAACAACTTTTAGTGTGCTTAAAATGTGCAAAAATATGATTTAGTACATAAGCATAAGCCGATATATCGCAGCTATAGGGGGTGATATATCGCCTATGCTAATACAAAAAAACACGTTGACTTTGCATGAACGAAACCACGGACTCTCAAGAAAACTGGGCAGGCAATGTATCACCTATAGGGGCGATATATTGGCTCCATCAACCATTTTTTTTTAAATTCTGTGAAATCCGAAGCTAGAATCAATCCTCAACAGCTTGTACTTGTTCTTGATCGATTTTGACCGACTTCTGGGCATTTTTTGAGCAGAAAATGCCATTTTTATTCATTTTAATGGGAGTTAGTTTCACTCCTTGAACTCTATAAATAGGACCCTTCACTTAGTCAATTGCATCGTCAAACACTTTTCAGGGCCTCCAAGCTCTTATTTTTGTTCTAGAGAGAAACACTAGGGTTTCAGGGTTAAAGCTTTCAAATCTAAGTTTTTCTAAACACTTGGGAAGTAAGTTATAGTGTGATTTCTGTGTTTGAGGTATAGATCGACACTCTAAGCTATCTAAGGTACTTTAATCCTAAGGTCTAGTATATTTCTATTCTTCTTATTCTTTTCTTTTACTTCAAATCCTAACTCGTTATAATGGCTTTTAGTTAGGTGCTCCATTTCCTTGAAACTTAAGAATTTCGGTAAGTCTTTATTTCGATGGTTTAGATCTTCTCTTCATCTTCTTTTCTCGAGGAAACTTATGGTTTTGATGTTTGGTTTTAGGAGTTTCCGATCCCGCACTTGTCTCCAATACCTCAGTATTGGTAAGGAAAATAAGTTAGATTTAATGTGCTATGTGTTTGTATGTTTTGTTATGTCTTATGTCTTTAGTCACTTGGGAAATATGGTTGCTTAGATAGCGAATCCCGAGATTTTTATTGTTATCATTTGTATGTTTTTATGTCTTTAGTCACTCAGGAAATATGGTTGCTTAGATAGGAAATCTCGAGAATTTTATTGTTATCGTAGACTATAGTTGTGTCTAAACCTACCTCTAAAATAGTAGTTAAGAGGACTATAGTGGTTTTTATCACATACTATGACAACAAGTTAATGACCATTAATATTGTAGTCCATTTTATATTTTTATGTTTTATGTTTTAGTAGTTTTTCCTTACTGGGCATTAGGCTCATTCCTTTTTATTTTAGATTGTGCAGGAAAATGAACATGGAAGGCGGGATGAATCCGTGGTGGATTTGGCATGTGTATTGGGCTCAGAACTAAAGAAATGAACTGATGGGGTCGATCGAGGATGACGTTGTTATTTTTTAGTCTTTTAAATATATCTTTATGATTTCCGCACTTAGTACTTTGAATATTTAAATTTTAAATAAAGATTTTGTTCTCTTTATTATTTTATGTATGAACAATGGGATCCCGTATTTTACTTTTGGATTTTCTATGTATTAATAATAAAGTTTGATTATTTTATGTATATATCCAAGATATAGTAGTTATGTCTTAGTAGTTTTAAAGGACTAAGGTCTTTAAGTTAGTTGGGTCTTTACAAACATGAATTCATATAAATCTAAAAAAAAAACTTTATAATGATAAACTTGTAATCATCTTCATGCAATGTCACAACCCATTTATTCTAATGTCCCAAAAGAACTTCTCGGACTTTGGGGTGATAACTCCAAAGTGTGGTTGGACATTATTCTCCTCTATCCAAGTTGCACATACATTTATTGTGCAATTAAGATCAATAAAACTCTCGCCATCACCACTAGAACTCTAATTTCATATGTATGTTATGAATCTAATATGGTTAATGTTAATATTAACACACAGTGGATTGATTATAGATCAACAATCCACATTTCAGATTTCGTTCAAGGTTTTCAAAACCTAATGAAGCCAGTAGGAAGTGAGCAAAACATCTTATCTGGAAACAAGATAGGCTCACATGTGGAAGCTATAGGAACGTGCACTTTAGTTTTAAGTAGTAGTTTTGTTTGAAAGTTAGAAAAGACATTTTATGTTCCAAGTTTTTCTAGAAACTTTAATTCAGTTTCAACACTTGTAACTTTTGGATATTCCTTTACATTTTCAGACAAATATTTTAAACTATTATATCAATATGAATGTGTTGGGAATGGTACAATGTCTTATGGTCTTTACTACATTAATCTACAAAACAATACTATTGATGACGTTTTTTCGTCAACTAAAAACAAGAGCAATTAAGAAAATGTATAATTTAGCAAGAAAACAAGAACATAGATTTTTACGTGGTTCAACAATTAAAATCTGCTTACGTCCACGAGTCACTTTTATTTAGGTCTGTGTTCAAGCATTTTGAGAGCAATTTCACAGAGACTTTCTTTGTACAAAAAATAGCCTCCCTACAAATGACTATTCCCATACTATTTATAGGCCAGGTTACAAGAATGCTCCCTTAATCTTAGGGATATTGTGTTACCCATATTAGGTTTTTATTAGGACAACAAATCTCGTAGATTAAATACAATCAATCACATTTATTATAAACAAATATCCCTAAACAATAGGGTTGATTACACGATTTGAACCTAATCCCCTAATTATAGGGATTTCTTAATAGCATCTCCATGTATTAATTAAACGCGTCTTCGAGATCACATGTAGCTTTGAGCTCATCGTTCCAGTTTTCGCTACCTCCTTGCTTGATTGGTCTTTTGAACCCATATTTTGGAGGAGACTCGTGTTGCCTTCAAGCCTGCAACTCATGCTCGAGTGTTGATGACGTAGCTCTGGAACTTCATGACAGTTTGTACAAGTATAATGCTAACACTTGCTAATCCTGAGCTTACACTTTACGAACCTACATTTTGAGGTTGTTTATTTATTCTCAAAATTCAGGTGTAAAAAATACCACTCATAATGCTATGCATATTCAAACTGTCATTAAGAGATGTGTTATGAATGAGAATTCATCTACATTGTGCCACCGGAGATTGAGACATATCTCCATTAATAGAATAAAAAGGTTAGTAAATGATTGGGTACTTAATACCTTGATTTTACTAACTTTGTAACTTTTGTGGATTGCATTAAGGGAAAGCATACCAACAAGTCTAAGAAAAGTGGTGTCCATAGGAATTTTGAAATATTAGAAATCAAACATACAAATATATGTAGTCTAGATATGGACTCATACGGTCTGAAATATTTCATCTCCTTTATAGATGATTACTCACGTTACATGTATCTCTACTTACTTCATAATAAGAGCAAAGCATTAGATGTCTTTAAGACATTTAAGGCTGAAGTAGAAAAATGATGCAATAGGCAAATTAAGACAGTGAGATCAGATAGAGGTGGAGAATATTATGGTAGATACACTGAGTGTAAATCCTAAAATTGGCATATTTTATAGAAATGTCATTTTATTTAAAAGATCATTTTTATTTTCCTTTATTGTAATTTTCAGAAAATTACTTTCCCAATATTATTCCTTATTTAGTATAATTTTATCACGATATGATTATATAAGGAAAATGTATCTTGTTTATATAGAGCAAATATTCTGTACTTACTCAAAATCGTTTATGGAATATTTGTCTTTAATTTTTCGTGCAGCTCAAGATAATAAAATTCAGGAAACTGAATCTTTGATGTAATTAATCATTATTTCTATCTTGAGAAATTTGATCTGACACAAGTATTAGCTATCCCCACCAAATTTGTATCTGACGGATCCGAATCTTCTAAAAAAAGGCAATCTTCATCAATCAAGAATACCTTCAAATATTCTTGCTTTTATTAGGAGATTCGTTCTCAGCCTTTCTGAGCATGAAATGGACTCTATAAATAGACTTCTAAGACATTGAGAAAAAGCGAACTCTTGGATGCATAATTTGTGAGTGTATTGTAATATTTGTGAGAGTTCCTTATTTGTATTCAAGATCATAGTATTCACGTGATCTTGTGAAAAAAAATGAGTGTTTAGTTTTTGTGGTGAGTTTATACCACGTTCATGAGTGAAATACATATTGTAATTTGAACACAACTTTTATACTCTTCGGGAGAGGATTTTTACAAGCCTTACATCGGGAGGATGCAAGCACTCGCTGGCTATTGAAGGGAGTTCAAGTGGTTGAGCGTTTCAATCAGAATCAGATTAGTGAAGAGAAGTACAACAAAGTTGCGACAAATAGTCTTATTTTATTTAAGTCAATATTTTGTACTTGTGATTATTTATTAATTGGTTTTATTCTCTTAGTGTGGCCCCAAGGAGTAGGTTATCCGAAAGGGTTTCTGAACCTTGTAAAAATTCGTTGTGTTCTTTATTGCTTTGCACTGTCTTTTTATTGTGTTAAGTTTATGTCGTAACAAGTTCGAATTCTGTCCCGACAGAACTGAAATATGTTTCAACATTTAATTACCATTCCGCACCCTAATTAATTTACATGGTTTAATTAATTTGGTAATTACTAAAAATGGAATTTCAATTGGTATCAGAGTGGGTCACTCATTTTTGAGTGTGATCTTGGTTTATTCCGTTTGTCGTTCTTGTTCTTGCAATGTCTTTTTTCACAAAAGGAGGCTCCATAACTCGCCCCCTTTACTCAATGATTCTAACTATCCATATTGGAAAGTTATAATGAGAGCCTTCATCAAATCTCAAGATGAAAAGGCTTGGAGAGCTATTTTGAGTGGTTCGACTCCTCCAGCAGAAAGCAATGATGTAACTAAGGTAAAATATGAACTTGATTGGACTGATGCTGAAGATAAACTGTCCAGTGACAATAACAAAGCATTACATACTATTTTTTATGGTGTTGGTGAAGGATACATTAAATTGATTTCTTTGTGTTTCAGCCAAAGATGCTTGGCAAATCCTTCAAACTCAATTTGAAGGAACTGCTGATGTCAAGCGTTCTAGGCTTGTTATGCTCACAAAAAAATTTGAAAATGAATGAAAATGAAACCCTCACTGAATTTTATGAGAAATTGTCAGATATTGCTAACGAATATTTTTCTCTTGGTGAGAAACTTAAATATAATGTTTTTGTTCGAAAAATTGTTAGAGTTCTCCCTGAGAGGTTTCAAACTAAGCTAACTGCAATTGAAGAAGCAAAAGATCTGGACAAAATAAAAGTAGAAGAATTGATGGGTTCACTCCGAACTTTTGAACTAAACTAACAAATTAGACAAAAAGGTAGAATAGAATAAATTAAGGAGAAATCTATTGCCTTGAAATCTTCTAGAAAAAAGAAGGAAAGTTTGGGTGATGAGATGGATTTGTTAACAAAAAAATTTCAAAAGTACATAAAGAAATTGGGAAACAAAAAGGCCATATCCAAAAACCCAAAGGGTAATTTTTCTAAACCCTTTGAAACTAATAAAAAGGGTATTCAGCGCAGGGAATGTGAATGATTTGGACACATTCAATCTAAGTGTGCAAATACCTTAAAGAAAAAGAAAGTCATGGCAGCCACTTGGAGTGATCAAGACTCTGAACAGAGTGATGAGGAAGAAAATAGTGTTGCCTTAACCTCTGTTCACAAAGGTATGTTTTTTTCTTCAGTTGATTCCAAGGATTTGTTATGCCTTAATAATTTTGTTTAGAATAATGAAGAATCTGATATTGACTCTAATGATTCTGACTTAGATGAGGAGTCATTGAAAGAGTCTTATAAAATAATGTAAGATCAATGGCTGAAAGTTTGCTCTGAGAATCAATTAATGGCTAGTAATAATAAAAAATCTGTTAAAAAAAATTGAAGAACTTGAGATGATTATTGCTTCCAAAAATGATGAAATTAATTCTTTGAGTAAAGAAATTGATCTTATGCAAAAAGGTGTCAAAATGCTTAATCCAAGATCTGGAATTTTGGATGATATTCTCTCTGTAGGAAAAAAGGCTGGTGATTACAGTGGATTAGGATCTAATGGATCTGAATCCTCAAGAAAAACGGTTTTTGTAAAATCCATGAATTATCCGACTGTTATGACAACTAACCGTTTTGCAGGAACAAGTAACTCTTCAGAGACCACACAATAATGTTAGGAAAAATTGTTTTGCCTCAATAGAAATTGATAATAATATTACAACTCTATGCAATATATTACAAATAAATAATGATTGATTAAAAGGAGTTACAACTCTATAACTGAAAATTACAAATAAACAAAGGAAATGAAGAAGATGATGAAGAAGAAGAGAATAGTAAAATACAACTCTAAGCAAAAGGTTACAAATAAAGTAAAGTGTTTGAAACAAAAGAAAAGAAAAGATTACAACTCTTGAACAAGAAATACAAGTAAAAAGAACAAGAGAATAAGAAGAAAACAATACAATAGAAAGAAGAACAGAAATACAAGAAACTCTCACTTACACAACATAAGTGAAGAGGGTTGGGGATCACCAACTTGAACAAGGTTTAAAACCTTTGTCCAAAAGCTTATTTCCCCCTAACTCAAGCACTAAGGGATCTCTCTCAGATATTGGAAAAGCTTTCTGGAATTATCAAGCCTCAAGGTGTTTCTAGCCAAGTGCTCTAATGGATAGAAATGTTGTGTCTTACAAGTGAGCTATAGGCTCCTATTTATAGAGTTTAGAGACACCCTTTGAATTTCGAATTCCACCAACCCCCATGGCTGTTACCGATGTTAAATTGGATTAATATGGAATTAAAAAGGAGATTTGGGAGTTATTTGGGTTTTTTGAGCTGTTCAACAAAGATTGAAAAAACTAAAAAATTGGTCAGTTTTTGGCCTGTGGCCGCAGCCAGAGACATTAGTGGCCGCGGCCACTGGTCTCTGTCCCACAGGCCGCAGCCACCAACATTCAGTGGCTGCGGCCACCGACCAATTTCAGCACTTAAAAATGTGCTATTTTTCCAAACGGTTCCAAACCCTCCCAAATGATTTTGTAACTCCCAAAACACATTATTGGGGTTAAAATCATATCTCTAACAGCCATATCACATATGGCTTTATGAAATTTATCTCAATATTGTGTAACAACAATTTTACACAATAAAGGGTAATATTTGGAAGTTACAAATTTGTAACACCAAATATGTTACATTATTTGGATATATCTCATTTATCTAAATATTGTAACTCTCTATTATATGTTACAATATGTGACACACTTTGTCACATTTATTTAATTTAAACATTATATTATAATATAATATAATATAATATTACATTATATTATAAAATAATATAACAGTTGTCATCTGTTCCAATAAATCTACAACTAAAGAAAATTTTTCCGAAGAAAAACATTGGACAATTTGTACCATTTTTTCATTTTTGTGGTATGAAAGGACACATAAGACCTAAGTGGTTTTCACTGTTAAATTTTTTTAAAAAAGAATTATGTTAAACACTTTGGTATCATGAATCAATTCTTGACCAAAAAAAATTCAAAATAAAAAACAATATGGGTCAAGAAAAATTACTATGTTTGCTTGGCTACCTTTACTTGTCATAAAATACATGCATCTAGTTCATGGTACTTTGATAGTAGTTGTTCAAGACATATGACAGGTAATGCCAACATACTCACCAACTTCAATTCCTTGAAGTGTGGAGTAGTAACATTCGGGGATGGAATGACAGGACAAATTTTAGGTAAAGGTACTCTAAACATTGAAGGGTTACCAAAACTGAAAAATGTGCTTCTTGTTGATGGGCTGAAAGGCAACTTAATTAGCATAAGCCAAATTTGTGACCAAGGTTTTCTTGTTAATTTTTCGCATGATGAGTGTAATGTTGTAAATCAAAGTGGTGACATTGTTCTTAAAGGTTCTCGTTCTTTGGATAATTGTTACACACTCACACAAATATTCACATGTCATGCTTCATCATCAAGTTTTAATAATACTGATTTGTGGCATGAAAAACTTGGACATATAAATTTCAAAAACTTGAAAAAGATTGCTAATGCAGGTCTCATCCGTGGTATACCCAAGCTGGGTAAAGAATCACTTGGTAAGTGTGAATCATGTCAATTGGGAAAACAGTTGAAAATTTCCCATAAAGCACTATCTGATATCAATACTTCAAATATGTTGGAATTATTGCTTATGGATCTCATGGGTCCTATACAGGTTGAAAGTATTAATGGTAAGAGATACATTTTTGTATGCGTGGATGATTTTTCTAGATTTACTTGGGTAGATTTCTTACGAGAAAATCAGATACATTTGAAGCGTTTCAAACTCTCTGTACAAGACTAAGAGTTGAAAAAAATTGTAACATTGGAAAAATTGTAAGAATACGAAGTGATCATGGTAAGGTGTTTGAAAATTCTGTTTATGATGAATGTTGTAAATCTTTTCGAATTTTGCATGAATTTTCTACACCCAAAACCCCACAACAAAATGGGGTAGTGGAACGAAAAAATCGTACCTTGCAGGAAATGGCTAGAGTTATGCTGAATAGCAAAAAACTCACAAAGAAATTGTGGGTTGAAGCAATTAACATTGCTTGCTACATAATTAATTGTGTTTTTCTGCGTCCAGGTACAAATAAAACTCCATATGAGATCGGGAAAGGTAGAAAACCCAATGTCAATTATTTTCATGTATTTGGATGTCTGTGTTATATTCTTAGAGATCGTGAGAATCTGGGCAAATTTGATGCCAAAAGCGATTTGGGAGTTTTTCTTGGATATTCCACCAATAGTAGGGCCTATTATAACGCCCTAATTTCTCATAGATTACTGAGAACACAGTGTTGGATCATAATTCATAAATGCTCTTTTATTAAATAAATACATGGATCCATGGTTTTACAAAAATAAAATAATTGTCTTTAACATAAAAATGAGCAACATTTAAATAAAAATTTAAAGGAAAACATTCTTTAATAAAAATAAATAAATAGGCCCGCTTGATCTTCCTCGACTATATGGTCCCCACGAGTACATCACGAAGCTCTTAGGTCCCACTTTCCACTGGCCTTTCTATCCTTAATTTCTTGAAATAACAACATCATAAGGAGTGAGCTTCTAAGCCCAATAAGGAAAATGTAAACAAGAGTTAGTCCTATAATCAAACATAACATAAATTCACAAGAGTCATACAAACACAAAAATCTAGGTCATATTATAGCTTAAATCATAATTCTAAATCATAAATCATACTCTAAGTCATAAGTCATAGATCATAAGTCATAGATCATAGGTCATAAGCCATAAGTCATAAATCATAGGTCATAAGTCATAAATCATAACTATAGGTCATATATCAAAATCATAACTATAGGTCATAATAACAAGTCAGATATAATAAAAAGATAAGTGCTTATACAGGGGGTGGCGATTAAGCCTCGAACAATAGTCCGTCATACACCGGACAACACTTAGGTCTATCATAAAGTTTTTGCAACCGAGCCTACCGGACATAGTCCATCATACATCATTGGACACCTTAGGTCCAGAAACACTTACCCATTTATTGTACCTGAAATGTTAGGTCATACAAATCACAAACTAGATCATAAACTAAACTACCTAATTTTCCTTACCAAAAATCGGAATATTGGAGACAAGAGCAAGATTGAAACTCCTAAAACCAAACATAAGAAACATAAGTTTCCTAAAGAAAATAAGATAAAGAGAAGATCTAAACCATCGGGATAAGAACTTACCAAAAACCTTATGTTTCAAAGGAATTGAACACCTAACCAAAAGTCACTATCACAAGTTAGGATTTGAAGAAAAATGAAAAAATAATAGAAACTATAATGAACTAAACCTGAAGATATTGAATACCTTGGATAGTTTAGAACCTCGATCTATACCTCGAACACCGAAATCACACAAAAACTTACTTCCCAAGTGTTTATAAAAGCTTTAGATTTGAAAGCTTTAACCCCAATACCCTAGTATTTCTCTCTAGAACGAACTTAGCAGCTTCGAGGCTCTGAACTGTGCTTGAATGATTAATAAAATTGCTGAGTACTAGGTCTGTAACGACCCAAATTCACTAATTAAGCTTAAGGGCCTTGATTAGTGTGCCTGGAGGGCATAATGGAGATTATGTGTGATTTTAATGATTAAGATGCATGATTATGATTTAAAGCATGTTATATGACTATGTGTATTATGTTATGTGATAATTATGCTATGTGATTTGTACCGCGTGGGTGTGGTGGTATCAATGTGATGCACGTGCCGAGACGGTCCTAGAAAGCTAGATAATGGTAACTGGTGATTTGGTAACTTGTGTAACTGTTAGTAACCATAGAGAGTAACAGGTTTTATTGGAAAAGTGGTAGAATTGTAATGTTAGTAAAAGGACAAGTGTGCCCTTGAGGTTTAGTTAGAAAGGGATATTTATGGAGGGATTAAGTGGTCTTTTGGCAGTGAATAGGTGAGTTTCAGCTGAAGGGAAATACAATTACATATAACACTTTGGGAATTAGTTTATGCTGAATTTTGGAGACCTAGAAATAGAGCAGAAGAAAGATAGAAGAGGGCAGCTAAATTTGGCTCTTGGAAGGAGAATCAAGGGGGTTTGAAGTTAGCAATCAAGCCTAGGCCAAGAATACTCAGAGGTAAGGATTTATCTATGATTTGTCTAAGTTTCAAGTCTGGTTTTTTTAGAGGATAAGCATGAATTGAAACAAGTTGGTGGCTGGTTTTGTATGAATTTAGTATTTGAAATAATCAAAAGAGAAGGTGGTTTGAAGCTAGAGGTTGGACTCTCCATTCAAGGTAAGGATTCTGTGTAATTGTAAAGCTTATTTATGTTATGGATTAGGGAATTTGAAGTGTGGTTTGGGTTTGGGTTTAAGTTTTTAACTTTCTGGTTTGAGTTACTAAGGCATGGAACTCAAGAGTGAATTTTGGGAATGATTGTGCAATTGAGCTAGGGTATGATGTTTCTAGGTTGTTGTGAGGTCTATTAGGGGTTTTGGGTTGGTTTTGGGGCTTACGTATGAGTTTGGAATGATTTGGAATGGTTTGGGTTCGGGAAAAACGTAAGAGAAAACCCAGAATTCTGGGCTCGCGAAGGAGCGCTGCGGCGCTGTTCTTGCGCGCCGTGGCGCAAGGATGTTTCTGGGCAGAGTGTGTTCTCTGACTTGCTGGGCGCCGCGGCGCTAGGCCAATTTCAGGACATGGGATTTTGCAATTTTGAGCCTTTGCTCCGGGGGTTCAGGGGATGCCTTCGGTGCATTGTTTTAGGGATTTGGGGGTTCCGAGAGTGTGGGATTAGTTCCGGAAAGTAGTTTTGGATTGGTTAATGACAAAGGATGTTTCATTTATGTTGCGATTAGGTCTTTGGAAAGGCTCGGGGTAGTGGACCGTGCTCGCGGCTTCGTGGCATCAGAAATTAGTGTATTGAAAGGTAAGAAACTGCACCCGGTTGTATAGTTGTGATGGGACTAAGTGCTCCCGAAGGTTATATCGTGTCAAAGTTGGTATTACGCCATGGGACATGTCATAACGGTCTAAGAGTGCCGTACATGAATTTAGCGCACAGGGCGCAGATTGGCCACTGAGAGCCAAGAACAAAGGGATAACAGAGGGAGCAGCCTGAGGGTGCTAGCCCTGATTATCGTTTGTGAATTGTGTATATCGTGAACTGAAATGCCTAGTATGTGGAATACTTGATCGTACTGACTGGTGATATATCTGAGTTTATGTGATGCTATGTGAGATGTTGATTTGTTTGTTAGTTGTTCATGCTCTGCTGTTGTTATGTTTTCTTGCTGGGCCTTGGCTCACGGGTGCTACGTGGTGCAGGTAAAGGCAAGGGCAAGTTGGACCAAACCTGAGGTGGAGAGCTCCGAGGTGGAATGTACATAGCCAGCGGTTCGACCGCCACAGTCGAGGAGTGGACCAGGACGGGGATCTCCTAACTATTAGTTTTGCCTTAGCATGGTCGGTTGTATATAAACCTTGAGTCTTTTGTAAACGGTCTTTAAACTTAATATTTTTGGGATCCCGTGTAACAGATGATACTTTTTAATGAAAATGTGGCTTTTGAGACCAAAACGCTTTTAACCCTAGTTCCTTTATAGTTTCAATGACACGATTTTATTTAAATGACTTGATTAGCAAGCCTGGCACTTTATAAACACTCAGTGTAACGGTCTTGGCTAACCAGGGCGTTACAAGGTCTTATTTACAGAGTTCAAGGAGTGAAACTAACTCCTTTTAAAATGTATAAATAAATTATTAAAAATTGAATAATTTGAATTATATGTTCAACAGATGCCCAGAAATCGGTCAAAAACGTTCAGGGACGAGTCAAAGTTGTTGAGGGTTGTTTCTAGTTCAGAATTCTACGAAAATTCAAATATGGCCACTAGAGCCGATATATCGCATAGGGTAGGCGATATATTACCCCTGCCATTATACTGAGGGTCTGTGGTTTCGTTCGTGCGAAGTCGACGTGTTTTCTATATCAAACATAGGTGATATATCGGCCCCTATAGCTGCAATATATTAGCATACGATGATATTTTAAACACGTTTTTGCACACGTCATCATAATTTGAAATTGATTAAAACTACTTTGACTGAGTAAAACGTGATCCTAACAGATGTTGGAAGGTTCTAGAGCTTCTAGATCTTTCTTTTAATTAAACTATTCATCAAAAATACTTAAATCATTAATAAACATGCTTGTGACAAGTGTCACGCTCTTATTAATTCTATCTAAACCTTAGGTTATAATAAATAATATTCTTAGGACTATATTCATTAATCAAACCTTATGATTAAATAAATATTTCTAAACCAATGGTTAAACTTATAAAATTCATAACTATTTCTACGAGTTTCCAAGTAAATCCTGGCTTTGACCAATATCCACGAAAAACTAAAATTCTACAACAGCTACTACTACTACTACTATTACTACTACTGCTACTGCTACTACTACTACTACTACTACTACTACTACTACTACTATCTAGCTAAGTAAAATTATGGGACGCTACACCTATCATGTTTATAACATGAGAACCCAAACTGTTATGGAATCTTTTAATGTGGTTGTTGATGATCTAAAAGATTTTTCTGAGTACTCCCATGAGGAGGAAATTGACAGGTTCATTGATGTTCAGCAACATAAAGAGATGCCAGATCTGACAGAAAAACCTTATGAGGCAACAACAGCTACTGATGATGTATCGGACACTGATTCTGTCGCGACAACAACTTAACAAACAGAGAAGGAAAATCCAGTTATTTCTTCTGACTCCGTTCAAAAAGAACCATCAACCAGAGTAAAAAGGAATCACCCTTCTGATCTCATTTTGGGAAATCTTGAAGATAGTATGGTCACTTGGAAGAGGTATGTAAACTTGGTTCAATTTGTTTGTTTTACTTCTACATTGGAACCAAAAAATGTGAAGGAAGTCTTAAATGATGAATCATGGATTAATGCTATGCAAGAAGAGCTAGATCAATTCACAAGGAATGACGTATGGATCCTTGTCCCTAGACCGAGTCATACTAATCTTATAGGTACAAAGTGGATATTTAAAAACAAAACTGATGAATTTAGAACCATAATAAGAAATAAAGCTAGACTAGTTGCATAGGGGTACACTCAAGTTGAAGGAATTGATTTTGATGAGACATTTGCCCCTGTTGCAAGGCTTGATTCCATAAGATTATTGCTAGCTATTTCATGTGTTCTTGGTTTTAAATTGTTCCGAATGGATGTCAAATCCACTTTTCTAAATGGATTTTTGAATGAAGAAGCTTCTGTGGAGCAACCCATAGGGTTTGAGGACTCTTACTGTCCTAATCATGTTTTTAAATTGCAAAAGGCTTTGTATGGGTTGAAACAAGCCCCATGGGCTTGGTATGAGAGACTAATTCATTTTTTGGTCTCAAAGGGGTACAACAGAGGGGGAGTAGACAAAACACTATTTATCAAAAATGTTGATACAAATATTACGATAGCACAAATATATGTTGATGATATAGTGTTTGGTTCTATTAATGATTCTCTAGTGCATGAATTTGTGAAACAAATGTAGGAAGAGTTTGAGATGAGCATGGTGGGAGAACTCATTTTTTTCTTAAGACTCCAAGTTAAGCAGCAGACGAGGGAATTTTCATTTCACAAAGCAAGTATGCCAGAAATTTGGTGAAGAGATTTGGACTCGATGCATCAAAACCTGCTAAGACTCCCATGGGAACTACTGTCAAACTATCTAAAGATGAGAATGGGAAGAAAGTTGATCCAAGGAGTATGATTGGGAGTCTCCTATACTTAACTGCTAGTCGCCCTGACATCAGTTATAGTGTTGGAGTGTTGCACGTTTCCAAGGGAACCCCATGGAGTCTCATGTGACTGCTGTAAAAAGAATTATTGGTTACATCAATAATACTCTTGATTTAGGTATTTGGTACTCCAAAGAAATAAATTCTAACCTTGTGTGTTATAGTGATGCAGATTGGGCAGGAAACACTGATGATCACGAAAGTACAAGTGGTGATTATTTTTACTTAGGAAACAATTGGGTCTCCTGGCATAGTAAAAAACAAAACTCCATCTCCTTGTCAACAGCCGAAGCTGAGTACATAGCTGCTGGAAGCTGATGTACTTAACTTTTGTGGATGAAACAAATGTTGGTAGACTATGGGTTTGATATTAAAACTTTAACCATTTTTTGTGATAATACAAGTGCTATTAATATCTCCAAAAATCCTGTTCAACACTCTCGCACCAAACATATTGACATTCATCATCATTTTATTAGGGAACTTGTTGAAAATAAAACTTTGATTTTAGAATATGTTGAGACTAACAAACAAATTGCAGATATTTTTGCTAAAGCTTTAGACATGGTCAGATTTGATTCCCTTAGGAAATCCCTTGGGGGTTTGTTTTATTTCAAATTTCCAATAATTGATTATCTTGCTGTGCATATGTGCTTGTGTAAATCTCTTGCCCTGTTTGGAAGAAATTTGATGACCATTTTTTCAATTTTTAGAAAATGAACATTATAATTCTTATACTTTGTGAGAAATAAAAAACCATATTTGAAAAATTATAGACCATCCAATTTATATTTGATCAAATCATTATGTATGTTTTAGTATGAGCATTCCTTAATCCAGTTTCTTTTTCAGGCTCCATTTTGGAAAAGAGCTACCTATACTGATGTGTGAAAGCCAACACTGAGTAAGTTGGTACCAGGTAATTAGCAATTATATTGGAGGATACTCTACCAATGTAAAGGGCTACCATCAGTATAAGATTTATAGCCTCCATTATGGTTACAATTTGAAAAAGGCTACAATTGCCAAATATGGACAATGACCCTAGCTTTAAAAGGTAAAAAAGAAACGTCAAATTGATTACACATGCACACACATATGCATGCTAACTAGACTGTGTAAGATTGTTGTAAGACTCATACATATAATGAATTGATTAAAATATTTTTTGTGATTAGTATATTCTTTTTCGAATTATGGTCACTTAGTATTTTAATTATATCTCATTTTTCTAATTTGTAAAAAAAAATGGTTATCTTGTTTCTCTTGACCAGGACTTGGCATTTACATGGACACATATGGTATGGCAATTTATCTTTTATTTTCGGCAATTTTTCTTAAAAAATAAAATTAAATTCAATAAAATAAAATCTGTTTTTTTGACCGTGTACTTAAAAAAAATCAAGTTTGAAAATAATTGATGCAATTTATTTATTTTATCTCATTATATTCAAAATCATGCAAAAAGTTTCCAATTTTGAGGTATGAAAGAATTTTTTTTTTTTAAAAAGGGAGATATTTTGGCATTTATCACATTAAATTCAGTTACCCATTTTCGAACTTGCCTCTTTTGTGCACCGAATTCTCTATATATTTGGATTCACTTTGGTTGTTTAATTCTAAGTGTTTTCCTGTTTTTCTCTCTCACTTGTAACCAAAGTGCTTAGGGTTTTTTTCTTTGTGTGTTTCCGTTTGTTTCTCTCTCAGTAGCCATGAACCCGAGGCCGTGGTTCTACCTCCAAATCTATGAAGTCTCAGAAGGAGATAGTTCCTAAGATAGTTCCATCTGCCACTCCAGCTGTTCCAGCGTCAATCCCTGCTGTCTCACCTCCTACAAGTCGTCGACCCAAAACCACAGCAAGAAAGAAGGTTCATTCTCTTCCGGGTCCTGTGGGATCTACCTTGATTAGGGCTACGAGTAAAGGAGTTACCTTTCCCAACCTTGATGCTCAGCAAAACCAAGTCGTGTCGGTTCCACTTGCCTCATCCGAAGGTCAAGTAAAATCCAAACCTGCCTTGACTACAAGTCCTACATAATCAGTCTCCACTAAAGCTGGGTCTGATCCGTCTAAACATGACTCTGAATCATCATTATCCCCTGATGTGTTGACACCCAAGGCAAATGGCAAACACAAATCCAAAGTCGCTAGATCAAAGAGAACCAAGAAGGCCAAAGTGGCTCCAGCAAAAGGTACTAGCTCGATCTCTAAATCATCTCCTTTATCCAAATTCAAATTGAAGGAAAAAATCAACCCTCCTCCTTGCACCTCATCGGAGGAAGTTTCTCCTGAAATGGAAGACTCCCTGCCTAAGTTGGATCCTTCCTTGACTGAGCCAATTCCTGAAGATCCTCATGAAATTTTGGAGGAGGATACTAAATCTGAAGAAGACCCATCAAAAATCACTCCTGTTGCATCTGACCCAAAGGGCGCAACACCATTGGCATTTCCTAAATTGACTACCAAAGTCTCTAAACAAAAAGGTTCCCCTATTCGTACTTCTAGTTCCTCTTTCAAAGCTCATTCTCTTACTTTTTGTTTTAATGGTAATGAGAAAAATATGCAATTTTATGAGCATCATCACTTTATTAGTGAACGCAATTTCCTTTTTGCTCCTCATTGTGTTTTTTGGGCTTTTACTTACTTTAGAGGAAAGGGGTTTGTTACGATCATTGTCTGGCTTTGATGGGTTTGTGCCTCGGGTAGTTAAGGAATTTTATGCAAATTTGAATGATGAGTTGTTAGATCAGACTTTTTTTATGTTTCATAAGGTTTATGTTAGGGGTCATTAGTATAGGTTTAGTCCAACTGAAATTGCTAAGGCCCTCAATCTCGTTCCTGTTGAGATTGATGATTCTATTGAGTTTGCAAAGGATCAAATTTTTTCTGAATTAGTTGGCCAAGCTATGGTGTGGGAACCAAGCGCATCTCTCCGGGTCTCGGACCTTACTCACTATTATGGTGCACTTTTCAAATTTGCAATGTTCAATTGGATGCCTACCACTCATTCCTTGACCATCACTAAAGATATGGCTTTTCTATTGTTCAAAATTGGGACTGGTGTCACTATCGATCTTGCTGCTGTTATTTTTTATCAAATCATGTCCTTGAGTGGTGCCAAACGCAAGGATCAACACTTGATGTTTTCGCAAGTCATTTACAAACTCTTGGACTCTCAGCATCCTTTGAAAAAGTCCCACGAGATCTTGACTTCTCCTTTGGTTGGACCTACCTACACTGTCAAAGATAACCATGCTCCGACCATAGCTTGAAAGGTCAAAGGCATTAATTTGGTTGGTTCTGGGTCTGGCAATGTCGAGCGTGACACCCCTGCTGTCCCGACTGCTCTCGCTTCTGTCCAAATAGGAATTGCAAGTCTCTCCGATTGGTTCACTAACATGGAGGATACTCAGCGCCAAATTCTTGCTTCCTTGGCGATCATCAATGCATCTACCACTCCAGCTCCATGACAGTTACCGTTCCTTTCGATCTATTTTTATTTGCTTTTGATAAGTGTGGAAGAACACTAAAAGTGTCTTTGTTTTGGTTTCGTTTCATTTGTTCTTTGGCATTTTCTTAGACAAGGAGGGGGAGAGAGAGCAACTCTATTTTTTGGTGCTTTGATTATGTTGTTTGACCATGTTGTTTGACTTGTAGTTGCTCATTGTTTTTGTTAATTGTTTTAGTCTTGTGCTTTGGTTATTTTTGGCAGGGGGAGTCATTTTGTGACTCTTATGAATTTAAGCACTCACTTGTTTTATACAGGATCTTTTTTTTAAAAATAGATATGCCTTGTCTATAAAATTTCCAAAGGGGGAGATTGTAAATCCTAAAATTGGCATATTTTATAGAAATATCTTTTTATGTAAAAAATCATTTTTATTTTCCCTTATTGTAATGTTCAGAATAATACTTTCTCATTATTGTAATTTTCAGAATATTACTTTCCCATTATTGTGATATTAAGTTTCATATTATTCCTTATTTAGCATAATTTTATCTCAATATGATTATAAAGGGAAAATGTATCTTGTTCATATAAAGCAAATATTCTGTACTTACTCAAAATCGTTTCTGGAATATTTGTCTTTAATTTTTCATGCAACTCAAGATAATAAAATTTAGGAAACTGAATCTTTGATGTAATTAATCATTATTTTTGTCTTGAGAAATTTGATTTGACAAAGGTATTAGCTGTCCCCACCAAATTCGTATCTGTCGGATCCGAATCGTCTAAAAAAGGCAATTCTTCATCAATCAATAATATCTTCAAATATTCTTGCTTTTATTAGGAGATTCTTTCTCAGCCTTTCTGAGCACGAAATGGACTCTATAAATAGACTTCTATAATGACCCAACTAATTCTAGACATTGGACCATTAAAACTACTTATACATAGACGCTATTCTTAAGAAAACATACATACAAAATAGTCATAACTTTATTAAAAAATATAAAGTAAAAGTTGAAATATATAAAATTCGGGGTATGATATGGAATCCCATTGTTTGAAAATAAACCATAATTTAAATCTTAAATAAATTCGTTACAAAATCAGGTGCGGAAAACAACTTCGTCCTCGAATCGTTCACGCAGTCCACCGAATCCATTCTTTCTCAATACACAATCCCAAGCCGCCAAGAATCTTTCCGCCGCCATAATTATTTTCCTGCACATATAAAATAAAGGAATGAGCCTAATGCCCAGCAAAGAAAATCTACTAAAAACATAAAACATATACATAAACATATAACATATACTATCAGCATATATCACAATTCTAACCCATGTACATGGTAAACATTGGGGTTTGTTAACTAAGTAACTATAAGCCTTAAAATACAATGGGGTTTGCTAGCTAAGCAACTATAAGCCCCAAGAACATAAAAATGTTGGGGTTTGCTATTTAAGCAACTATGAGCCCCAAAACATATATATATCATAACATATAAAAACATATTATAACATAATCATATAAGGATATAATAACTATCCTATTTTCCTTACCAATACCGGGATGTGAGAACAAGGACGGGATTTTGGAACACTCCTAAAACCAATAATAGAAAGGTGATTACTTCTAAAAGAAAAGAGATGAAAAGGAATGAACTAAACCACCAAGAAGATACTTACCGACAAGAAACCTCAAGTTCAAAGAACTTAAATCCCTAACCAAGAATGGAAAACAACGAGTTAGGATTTGAGTAGAGAAAAACTATAAAAACTAATGAAACATACAGAAATGAACTAGGAATAGGAATACCTTTGAATGCACTATAACCGAACTACACCTCGATATCAAAAAACACACTATTAACCTTACTTCCCAAGTGTTTAATAAGCTTAAGATGATAAAGCTTATAACCCCAACCCAAGTGTTTAACACTCTAAAGTAAACCTAGCTGCTTGAAGGCTCTGAACTTAGCTTGAAGAATGAAAGAAATGGTTGGGTACTAGGTCATATTTATCGAGTTCAAGAATTAAAAGATCTTCTTTTAGCTTGAATAAAATAATGACTATTTAATTGAAAAACATTTGAATAATCGTTCAGCAGAGGCTTAAGACTCGGTCAAAAAGATTCTGAGGCTAGCTAAGAGGTTATGGGTTGAATTGAGCTCGGTTTTAAAATTATTCAAAAACCTTGCCCTAGAGCCGATATATCGCCCATGGTAGGCGATATATCACCTGGGCTTATATTCCCGAGGCTCGTCGAAGTGTTCATGCAAAGTTACGTGTTTTTCGTATTCCCTGAGTGTATATCGCCCCTTAGAGCTGCAATATATCGGCATACGCTGAAATATTATACATGTAATTGCACTTTTCAGCCTAATTTGAATTGAGTAAACAACTTTGACTGAGTCCTATAACGATATTAAAGCTGCTGGCAGATTCTGGGGTTTTCAAATATTACTCTGATAAAAATATTCCTCAAAAATACTTAATTTCTCAATAAACATGCACATGACAAGTGTCATGTTCTTATTGGTTCTATCTAAACCTTATAGTATAATAAATATCATCTTCATAATCAACTATATTAATCAAACCTTTTGTTATAAATAATATTCTTAAACTATAGGTTAAACTTATAAAATCTATAAGTATTGCTACGAATGTTCAACTAAGTCCCGACTTGAACCAAAAATCCACAGTAATAAACATACTACTACTACTATCTCCGGATACCATCCTCACATGTCTTCCTCTAACTCCCATGTTGCCTCCCATTCAGAAATATTACTCCATAGGACTTTGACTATTGGAATACTCTTGGACCATTACTGCTTCATCCCTCTATCTAGGATGCTAACTAGTCATTCCTCGTAACTCAAGTCTTTTTGGAGTGCTATCGTATCGTACTTGAGGATGTGAGATGGGTTTGACACATACTTTCGTAGCATTGAGATGTGGAACACGTTTTGGCTATCTGCTAGGGCTAGCGGTAGGGCTAATCTATATGCAACTGCTCCCACTTTGTCCAATATCTCAAAAGGACCTATAAATCAGGGACTAAGCTTGCCTTTCTTCCCAAACTGCTTCACACCTTTCATAGGAGATATCTTCAGAAAGACTTGATCTTCAACTTTGAATTCCACATCACGTTGCTTGGCATCTGCATAGCTTTTCTGACGGCTTTGAGCAGCGAGCATACGCTTTCTAATCAGCGCTACTGCTTCTTGATCTTTTCTAATAGCTTCGGGACCAAGAAGTTGCCTTTCTCCTACTTCGTCCCAATGTAACGGCAATCAGCACCTCCTTCCATACAACAACTCATAAGGTGCCATCTCGATCATTGACTGGTAGCTATTATTGTAGGAGAACTCTATCAGGGGCAAGTACTTATTCCATCATCCTCTGAAATCAAGTACACAAGCGCGCAACATATCTTCTAAAATCTGTATGGTGCGCTCGGACTGACCGTCTGTCTGAGGATGAAAAATTGTACTAAGACATAACTTAGTACCCATGGCTCGCTGTAAACTTCCCCAAAATCTCAATGTAAACACCGATCCTCTTTCAGACACTATTTTCTTGGGGATTCCATGCAACCTTACTATCTCTTGGACATAGATGTCTGCGTATTGATCTACTGTGTATGAAGTCTTAACAGGCAGGAAATGAGCGGACTTGGTTAGTCTATCTATTACTACCCAAGCCAAATCATGTTGTTTACTTGTTCGTGGCAAACCCGTCACGAAATCCATACCTATATCGTCCTATTTCCATTCTGGTATGCTAAGCGGTTGTAATAAGCCTACAGGCCGCTGATGTTCTGCTTTCACTTGTTGGCATACTAGACAGTTAGACACAAATTCTGCTATGTCCTTCTTCATCCCTGGCCACAAATATATTGCCTTGATGTCGTGAGTCATCTTGGTCGACCCTGGGTGAAATGAGTATGGGGTACTGTGCGCTTCTTCTAAAATCGTCATCTTAATCCTTTGATCATTTGGCATGCATACCCGATCCTTATATCTCAATAACCCTTGACTAGATATTGAGAAATCAGTGGCATTGCCTTCTCTAACTGCATCCATATTTGCTACTAATGTGTCATCATGCCCTTGCCTAATCTGTATATCTTCTAGTAGATTTGACTAGATAGACAAGTTAGCCAGCTTGCCGATGACTACTTCTATTCCGGCACCGATCAGCTCCTGTTGTAGCGGCTTTTCTATTCCGGCTAGTGCTGCTAAACTTCCATAACTCCTCCTACTTAGTGCATCAGCAACTACGTTTGCTTTTCCTGGGTGGTATATGATTTTGCAGTCATAATCCTTGACTAGTTCTAACCACCTGCGCTGCCTCATGTTGAGCTCCTTCTGAGTGAAGAAGTACTTTAAACTTTTGTGGTCCATATAAATCTCACACCGTTCTCCGTAAAGATAATGGCGCCAGATTTTTAACGCAAAGACCACCGCTGCCAACTCCATATCGTGAGTTGGATAGTGTTGCTCGTACTCCTTCAGTTATCTTGAGGCGTAGGCTATCACCTTGTCATTCTGGATCAGCACGCAATCCAGCCCTTGCTTCGACGCATCGCAGTAGACTAAAAACTTATCGTTGGGTGTCGGTACATAGAGTACTAGTGCTGAGTAAAGCTTATCCTTAAGTAACTGGAAGATTTCTTCACATTTATCAATCCAGTTGAATCTTTGTTGTTTCCGGGTCAGGTTGGTGAGCGGAGTGGCTATCTT
This sequence comes from Humulus lupulus, assembly GCF_963169125.1. Classification (NCBI taxonomy): domain Eukaryota; kingdom Viridiplantae; phylum Streptophyta; class Magnoliopsida; order Rosales; family Cannabaceae; genus Humulus; species Humulus lupulus. Next base: position 92,430,528 of record NC_084795.1, read on the forward strand.
AGAAAAGCCTTCTACAAACCTCTGATAATAACCTGCTAATCCTAGAAAACTTCTTACTTCTGATGCGCTCTGTAGTCTTGGCCAATCCTTCATAGCCTTTACCTTAGATGGGTCTACTGCAACTCCATCCTTGGATATGATGTGCCCGAGGAATGCTACTTGCAAAAGCCAAAACTCACATTTCTTGAACTTGGCATGGAGTTGATGCTCCTTTAGTCGTGAAAAGATCAACCTCAAATGTTCCTCGTGCTCAACTTCGTCCCTTGAGTATACTAAGATGTCATCGATGAACACTACGATGAATTTATCCAAGTAGTTCTTGAAGACCCTATTCATTAAGTCCATAAATGCGGTTGGAGCGTTGTAAGACCGAAAGACATAACTAAGAACTCGTAATGCCCATAACGAGTTCTAAAAGCTGTCTTAGGAATATCCTCTCCCCACACCTTGAGTTGATGGTACCCGGACCGTAAATCAATCTTTGAAAACACGGTCGCACTTCGAAGTTGATCAAACAAGTCATCAATCCGGGGTAGCGGGTACTTATTCTTAATCGTTACTTTAATCAGCTCGCGGTATTCTATGCAGATCCACATTCTTCCGTCCTTTTTCTTCACAAATAGAACCGGTGCTCCCCATGGCAAATGGCTTGGTCTAATGAAACCCAAGTCTAGGAGTTCTTGTAGCTGCGTCTTTAACTCCTTGAGTTCTGTAGGTGCCATCCGGTATGGTGCCTTGGAGATAGGCTCGGTGCCCGATACTAATTCGATCGTGAAGTCAATTTCCCGAGTTGGCGGCAACCCTAGCAAGTCATCGGGAAATACTTCTGGGAATTCTCTTACAATGCGGACATCTCCAACCTTAAGTGGTGTTTCCCTTACTACATCTGTGATGCTACCTAAGAATGATTGACATCCTTTTTCTATCATCCTTTGAGCTTTGAGAGATGATACTAGCGGGGTGCGTAGTCCTGAAACTTGTCCCATGAAGCATAGTCTCTGGCCGTCAGGAGTCTCGAACGTCACTTTCTTGCATTTGTAGTCGATGGTTGCGCCATGCCTTGCTAGCCAGTCCATGCCTAGTATCACGTCGAAGTCTTTGATCTCTAGTTCTATCAGGTCTCCTTCTAGTTCTACGTCCTCAATCTTAATCGGTACGCCTTGTACTATTCGTGATGATAGAACTACTTTGCCTGAAGGCAACTCGGTTATAAACCTAGTTCTAAATCTTTCCAAGGTTTGTCTAATTTTTCTATCATTCCTAACGAGGTATACGAATGAGTGGCTCCCGAATCAAATAATACAGAACATATATTATTGAGGATGGAAACCTGACCTGTGACCACCTTATTGCTAGCATCAGCCTCTCCTTGGGTTAAGGAAAATACCCTAGTAGGAACCATCTTGTCGTCTCTTTTTCCCTCTGGCTTGAGATAGGGACATTCTTTCTTCCAGTGTCCTTCTTGACCACAGCTGTAACATCCTTTGGTGTTTGCCCGACATTCACCAGGATGTTTCTTCTGGCTCTTAGTACATTGTGGGTATTCTACATAACCTAACCTATTACTTCCATTATTCGTCCATGCCTTTTAATCATTGTCAGATGGCTTATTGTCAGGATGCTTTCTTTTCTGACCATTGTTGTTGTTGCTGGATTGATTGCTATTGTTGTGGTGGTTGTTGTTCCGACTGTTCTGAGGTTGACTTCACTGTTTAGGCTTAGGCTTACTGGCCTCCTCTTTACTAACATTTTCCCGCAGCCTTTCTACTTCTATTGTCGTTTCTAGAACATCGGCATAGGTAGTATTTCCTGGGTTTGCTAGGTTAACCCTTAGCTCGATCTTTGGTCGAAGTCCTTTAATGAACTTAGACACCCTCAGATAGTCAGTTGGAATCATTTCCAGTGCAATCTTAGCTAATCGGTCGAACTACCGAGCATATTCTGCCACTAATAAACTCCCTTGCTTCAAGCCAGCGAACTCATCGACGCTTGAAGCGATGACAGCCGAATTATAATACTTTTTGTGGAACAGCTCCACAAATCGGGTCCAAGTCATGGTGGCGACATCATGCGTCTGCTGGACTAAGTGCCACCATATTCTGGCATCTTTCTTGAGCAGAGATGAAACGTAGGATATGTGGTCCGCGTTGCCGAGGTTCATGTGCGTCAGGATTGGCTCCACATTCCTGAGCCACTCTTCTGCCTCGAAGGGGTCTATAGTCCCTTTAAAGTTTGGAGCATGTTGCTTACGAAACCGCTCATAAACTGGCTCCATGTGCTGAACTGGATGTGGCGCATAGTTCGCCACTGGCCATCCCCTATATGGACCAACTTGTTGGGGTGCTGGGGCCATTTGCTGCGACTGTGGTTGCGGCGAAGGTGGAGGCTGAGTCTGAGGCTAAGCCTGTTGTCCCTTTTGTTGAAATAGCTCCTCAACTAGTTGTCGCAATCTGGCAATTTCTGCAGTGTTATCAACTGGCGGCGCATTGCGGTTGGTAGTAGCATGTACTCCCCTTCTGCGAACCAGAGGGGCTTCATTACTCACTGGAGCAACGTTGGAGGCATTTCCATTAGTGCGAGCAGACCTTCGGAGCGACATCTTCAATAGAGTTCTACAGTTGAGAAAAATATGTTAGAACTTCTACCCTAATAGGCTCTAAGGAAAAAAACTTAATCTAAACAAACATAACTCGGACCTATTAATTATGAATTCTTATGAAAATTATATAAGTCTTCTTTATTATTAGAGTGGGTTTCTATACTTAGAAAAATAAGCCATCTTTATTATTTTCTAAGCATGTTTCTAATCATCCTATATGACTTATTTCTCAGGCTCGAAACTCATCTTTGTTCCAAAGTTAACCATATTGAGGGAGGGCTGGGATCAGTAAAATCGTTCCCACTACTATGGCCCCCTAACTCTCAATATAGAAACTCGGTTCATTGATTTGTATCCACCCTCACCGAACTTAGTCATTATTTATTTTATTATTTATTATGATTGCAAAAGAAAAATCAAACTCATACATGTTAAAAAAAATAACATTGATATTAATTTGGAAAAAAAAGTTTTCACTATTTACAATCATAAAAGAAAACAAATAATAAATTAAAATTAACAATGAAACTAATCTATTCTAAAAATCGGGATCTTCTACATCCGACCCTTCATCTAGCATATCGCCATCTATCTCTTCATAGTCATCATTGTCTTGTGCCTCAAAATGCCCTCGAGGAGGATTCGTAAAAATTCTATGTTTTTGTTCATTTGTAAACTGAAATTCCATTTGTGAAGTGAACCTAAGTATGAGAAAATAATATCTCATAGCTACCGGCAATTCATCTTCATCATCTATCATCTCCCAAATTTCTTCTAAGGCTGC